>NC_058133.1:78940836-78954494 GCF_016433145.1 Gracilinanus agilis
TTCTTCTTCTTTCTTCTTCTTCTTCTTCTTCTTCCTCCTCCTCCTCCTTCTCCTCTTTCTCCTTCTCCTTCTTTCTCCTCCTCCTTCTCTTCCTTCTGCTCCTCCTCCTCCTTTCTTCTTCTTCTTCCTTCTCCTTTCTTCTTTTCCTTCCTTCTTCTTCATAAAAATGCCTTACCTTCCGTCCTAAAATTAATACTGTGCACTGGTTGCAAACAGCAGTAAGGGCTAGACAATGGGGGTCAAGTGATTTGCCCAGGTTCACACAGCTAGGAAGTGCCTGAGTTCAAATTTGAACCCAAGACCTCCCTGTCTCTGGGCCTGGCTTTCAATTCACTGAGCCACCCAGCTGCCCCCTAATTCCTCTTCTATATGACAAGCTTTTAAATATCTGGAGAAAATTAAAGAGAATCAAAGTAGAGATAGGAATTTTGCTTGGAGTAGATGGCACGATTATAGACAATGCAGAGGAAATAGAGCTCTTCATTTATTTTGTTTTCTCTGTAAAAAGAGAGGTTGTATGATATAGTGGTGGATAGAGAATTTGCTTCAATACCAGAATGATCTGGACGTAAGTACTGCCTCTAAAACAAACTGACTAATCTCTCAGTGCTCTAGGCAACTCTAATACTTCAAGTAGTAGAGAAGGTGTTCATCTGAATTAGCATATGGTACTATCTCAACTGGTTTAGGTAGTTTCTGGGTTCTTTTGACCTCTTTATTATGGTGATTGTTTTATATCATTTAAACATTTCAGAGTAGTAGTAATCAGAGTCAGCATCTAATATTTTTGCTTTTTTCCCCAGAATCAATAGTTCATTTAAATAGCTTGGGTTTAAGCAATTATAATTCCATTTGTAGCCTTTTCATACTTATCCTTTTAATTTCAAGTTAAATCTGTCATGAACTCCTATTACTTTTACTTTCACAATGACACAGTGGAATGGCAGGAAGAGAGGCAGAGGGTGCTTAAAAAAAATCCCATGGTTTTTATATATAGGAGCATTAATTTAACTGTAGTTATTCTAAATGTGAGATCTTTGTCCAAAGATCAGTGAATTGCCAGACTCTTGAGAAAAAGGAACAACATTAATATTGATATTATTGTGATAAACAAAACCAGAAAGTAAAAGAGATTGAAGTAAGTAGAAGGATGGTTTATAAGTTCTCCTTGGAGAGACAAATGCATCCAAAGATGACCACAAACATAATTTCATTGGATACTTGGTCATTTTGCCTTATAATACTTATGATGAATATAAGCAAAAAGACCATCATGGAGATAATTGCTGCTTATGCTTCAACATCTCCAATAATCAAGAATTTATTTAAGCGCTTTGCTAAGCACTAAATATATAAACACAGCTATTTCCTGATCTCAAGGAGTTTACAAACTAATTGGGGATAAAGAAGAGAAATTCTATGAAGAATTTCACAAGATTCTTTAAACCAAGTCAATATATACTTATTTATAACCCTAGGGAATAGAAACATGTTGGAAAATGTGTCTCAGATCTGAATGAAAAAAGAGGCCAAAGACTTATAGATTAATATTCAGAAATTTCATGAATATTTTCTTCTAGAAAAGAGTCAGAAAATGTTGGATGTGATGAGCATTGAACAATATGGGGCGGAAAAATGAAAATGACTGATTTCAACAGATGACAGAACTGGTTATTGATATGAGCTCTGCAAGTATGACCATAAATTAGATAAGGCAAAGGTCAAAATTAACATTAATTAGAAGAAAGGATAAATATGAGCAGACAGGGAACAATTGGAACAACTTTAACTTGTACTTTCAAATGAGCAGTTGATATCGAAAATAGGATAAGGAAAAATTAGCTTTTGTTATCAGAAAAATTTAAATGATATAAAGCAGTCATCACAATGAGGAGGCCAAAAGAGGTAGGAAAATGCTTTAGCCAGCAAATATCTCATTTTCTTGCCACAAGAACAGATGTGGCAGCCAAGTACAGGATCTGTTAGCAATATAAACTCATTAGTAAAACACTACAGAAGAGGGTGCTAAAAGATTATCAACTATATAACCTTATAAAATAGAAGAAATGGAGTGAAAATTATGTCTAAAGAAGTCTTTTGCCTTGACCTTTTAATGATCCATATTACTAAAGAGCAGTCAGATAAATCTGTAAGGAGGACAAGATATGGAACATCTACTGGTCAGTATGAATTTCTTATAATTTTGTCACTGCTTCTTTTAAATATAGTAGTAAATCTCTGAATGGAAGGAGGAAAGAGAGGGAAGGAGATAGTTTGGATCTTTCAATTTTGGGAAGCATATATTGTAATTGGGAAAATAAAATATCTTTGAATTTTTAAAAAAAATGTAGCAGTAAGGCTGCTATGCTGGGCTGAGGAGAAATCTTATCACTCTTCTGCTTTGGCCTCCGTTTTCATCTCTTTTTCTTTTTAAAATTCTTACTTTCTGTCTTAGAATTAATACTGTGGATTGGCTCCAAGGCAGAAGAGTGGTAAGGGCTAGGCAATGGAGGTTAAGTGATTTGTCCAGGATCACACAGCTAGGAAGTGAGGCCAGATTTGAACCTAGGACCTCCCATCTCTAGACCTAGCTCTCAATTCATTGAACCACTTAGCTGTCCACTGTAACAAGGCATTTAATTAATTCTAAAATTGTGACCCTGCCTTTATAAGGTACAGATAAACCTTTTGAATGAATCCGTGGGGCACAACATGACTTGCTGAGAAAGTAAATTAAGCACATAACCAGAGGTTTTTATTAGCTAAGTCCTGGGAAGGTTAGACTTGAGAATGTTTTATGAAGACTCCTGTAATGAAATGGGGAGAAGAGAAAATTTCTCTCTTTTCCTTCCCATTGATTAAAGTTAATTGAGGTTCCCATTGATTAAGCAGAGATTTATCCAGAGAAAGGCAGCCCATTCAACAATTCAAGTTTGTCAGTTCTAGAGTGTTTTATGCATAGTTGAAGGACTGGTAGATAGACAGACATGAATATAAAACAGCTGTCACTTGAGGAAAGAAGTAGCTTCAAGGAATGGTGGAGAAGAGAGCCTACTGGGCTAACTCTGGCAATTGAGAGGTGAACTGTACAAAGCAGCAGATTCAGAAAAAAACAGCCAGAAAGTAACCATCCAGCAGAGGTCAAACCCAAGGGGAACTGTATGAAGACTGCAAAAAAAGAAAAGGCTTCGGACTCTGAAATACCAGGATTTGTGAGTTTGCCTTCATCACAAACGTATCCTACATGTGTGCCTCATTACCATTGAACTCTAAATTTGAATTTTACTCTTCCCACAGATGCTGTGTGTTTTGAGAGACAGATGGGTGGAGGAAAGGCATTCTACAGTGACTATTTTTGGCAAATACCTTTTCTAAGAACTAATTCTACCAGCTGGCTGATTATTAATGGCACTGATGAAGGCTTGTGAGCTATAGAGTTAGAAGTACAACCTCAAAGGGTCACCTCTAGAACCCAAAGTAAGAGTGATCTTCTGGGGAACCAAATCTTAGATATCAATCTATATTCTTTTCTGTGTTGGGTTTTACCTATGACTTATTGTTTCCAATTTTCTTCCTAGCTATTTTTTCCAATGAACTGGATGCCTCTTTCACTCTTAATGAATTAAGTACTACAAGTTTCCCTCTTTAGTAGCCAGTTTTCTGTTTATCTAATCATTTCTAGTGAAAACATAGTAGTTCCAGTCTTTTGGAAAATGTTCTACGTCCCTCTCCAAGTACCTATTGCTCAGGCACTTCATGATGTGTTTTAAGTCATCCATGTAGCAAGTTGTTCATTTCCCTTCATCCTCCTTTCTCATCCAAATATAAAATCAATCACTGAAAGGAGACGTAACAGAAACAGCACTTAGCCCTCCCAAGTTCTTTAGTTTCTTAAGCAATATGTCAATGTCATTAGAAATGTACACCAATTTTTCCCCTAATAGTAATATTTACATCCACAAGGATGAGTAATTAGTGGATTTTATAAGTCTTGGCAGAGTCTAAGTCCCAGTTCAGAGAGTGCATTTCCTGATTGGTCATTTTAAAACTATACAAAACTACTTCTGTACCCTCAGCAGGTGAGGGTCCCCCTGTAACCTACAGGTGGGTACAGAGGAATTCACCACTACCAGATCTCTTCAACCTGGTATTAGTAACAGGTTTCCTCATACCTGCTAGGACCTATGGGTTTTCCTTATTCCTTCCAATTTCTTTTCAGATATCCTGTGTCAATAGACATTATTTTACTCTTTTACTTTACCAATTATTTCATTTTTCTAATGAAAAGTGACCAGAATAGTTATTGTTACATATCCCAATGGAACAAGGAGAGAATTTGGAAAGCCGGCTTATTCTTACCCATTTAGGGGTTTTGGAAAGCCAAATGAGTTACTGATGCATAAAATTTAGAGAGCTCATACCTCTACACAGTTAAAACCAAAGTTTTATCAAAAGTATATTTGTTCAGCTGGGTAGCTCAGTGGATTGAGAGCCAGGTCTAGAGATGGGAGGTCCTAGGTTCAAATCCGGCCTCAGACACTTCCCAGCTGTGTGACCCTGGGCAAGTCACTTGACCCCCATTTCCTACCCTTGCCACTCTTCCACCTATGAGTCAATACACAGAAGTTAAGGGTTTAAAAAAAAGTATATTTGTTCCTTGAACCAGAAACTCAAAACCCCATCTCCTTAAAAATTCATCTTCAAGTAGATTTATTTCAGATGTTTTAAAATTTAAGCCATAAGCATTACTTCAAAAGTCAACTCATTGGTTGCAAACTTTAAAGTTAAGCAATTTCTGTTGGCTGAGGGATCCAGAAGTACTCTACTGTTGATTCTGGGCCTTATGCCAACTAAGGGTTAGCCAAAGGTACTCAGGCCCTGGGGGACCTGAGGTGAACAGGCACCTGTTCAAGGCAACCACTCACCCTTCCCTCTTCTGGGGCTATATTGCTTGGGGGTAACATACCTAAGACTGAGAAAAGGGAAAATGGGCTGAAATTTAGATAAGGAATGGTTTGACTTAAACATTGCTTCTCTATATGTATCTCTTTGATCTTAGAGGGTGTGATTAAGAGGAACTTGTACTTGTATGGCAGTGAGAGGGTATATTAGGAGAAAAGAGAAGAAGGAAAACATGGGAATTATGGAGGAAGAGAAGAGCCTTGTCTTTGGTTTATAAATGTCTGAAAAATAGCATCATGGGATCACAGATTTTTTTTTTCAAAACTGTGAAATCCCTTAAAGGACTTCCAGTTCAATGACTATTTTATATATAAGGAAGCTGAATCCCAGATAAGTTAATTGATTTGCCCTGGGTCACACAGGAAATAAGGGACAGAACTGGGACTCATACCAAGTGCATTTGATGGACTCCAAATTCAGAGCTCTTCTATTCATTCTAGGTGTTACTTTCTCATTTCTTGAGGTCCCTCAAATTACCATGTGCCTTTCTAGTCATGAAAGCAGAAATAGAGTGGTGAAAAGCCTTCTGGTCAAGATTAGGGACCGATAACTTTTCCAGGTGACCCAATTTACCAAGCTGTCTTGAAAAGTTACTACTTCTTCCTAATTTTTTTTATCCTTTTAATTTTTTAATCTTTCCTAACTTACTTCCGAAGGGTTAACCAATTAACCAATGGGCTAAGTCAGTGGTGCTCTTAGTGAGGTAGTTTTATAGAGTCATAGTTACAATTGCCATTAACCAAAAAAAAACTACATAATTATTATGTGCTCTTGACTTGATCTTCTATTCATTTTAATATTATAGTGTATGTGCACTATCTAACATAGTTTAGTCATATGATATTTTAATGTAGAAATTATAGTCTCAAAGAAGCCATACTTTGCAAAAGAATCTGATTGAGTAGCTATTGGCAGTTGAAGCTAGAAAGTTGTCTAGAAATATAAAATAGTATGGCATAATTTTGGCAGTGTTCTAGAACCCAGGTCAGCAAATTATGGTCTCATGGCCAGTTGAACTCACCTTGATTTTATAGGTTTGTCAGCTAAGAATGGTTTTTGCATTTTAAAATAAAGTTGTACAAAGAAATGTAAAAAATGTTTCCCTTGCAAGTCCTAGGACAACAGGCAATGACCTGGATTTGGTCCTTGGGCCATAATTTGCTGACTCACATTCTAGAATATAGGCTCCTTGCAAATGGAATGTAAGGCTCAACATCAGAGACTGTTTCTCAATTTGTCTTTGTATCCCTGGCTCCCAGCACAATGCATGGCATACTGTAGGTGCCAAATAAATGCTTTTTATTATAGGATCAATTGTTGTTGATCATTCCCTCAAACCTCATTTTCATGACTCCTTTGTGGCATTTCATTCATCCATCTCTTTTTTTAATTGAGTAAAAATAGCTCAATAACTTAAGATAATTAAAACAATGCTTCAATTCAGTGGTTCCCAAATGTATTTGATTGGAGTCCCTCTAAGTCTGTTAAAATATTTTTTCCTGGCTCCTCTCCTTCACAGCTGTGAAGACTTTAAATGGATTTCTAGTGGAGCGGCTTCTTGTCTTATTTTACTTTTTATGGCTATTGTTCCATATCTCCTAAACGAGACTGTAAAAATTTCAAAGGCAGCAATTTGTTTATCTTGCGGCTTATTCATGTTTGTATTTCTGGCACTTGGATAGAATCGCTGGACTTAGAGTTAGGAAGACCTGCATGCAGATCCCACTCCTAACACATTACTGTGGATACTTGAACAACTCACACACAAAAAAGTCTCCGAGACTTAGTTTACCCAAATGTAAAATGGAGGAAATAATACCTTTAATGCCTATCTGACAGGGTTGTTTTGAGACACACATGAGATAAAGTAAGTAAAGCATTTTACAAACTTTAAAGTTCTGCACAAACATCCCCTAATGTTATATCCCTGAATTTAGCTTTTAGCAAAATATTTATTGAATGCTGAATGAGACCAGAGCCATTAGCTACATTCCTAAGGCTATGCTGATGTTTCATTGGTCTGGATTTTAGTAAGGCTTTATCTGTATCTATTGTTTAAACTGATCACATGTTTTAAAAGATTCAGGTATCAAAAACCTGCCAAATTAAATGTGATTAGGAGAGGATTGTGAAATCTCTTGCATAATACAGTCTGAACAAATGACAAATCCTCCAGATATGCCAGATTGAAATGACTTGTTCCTTAGAATGTCTGACGAAACTCAAAATGCCATTTAAATTTCACCCTTTGAACTTGGTTTGTCTTAATGATAACATCATTAAATGAACTGTTCTCTTGATCTGATTCTTACCCACAAGGAGCAACTGGTTACTGAAGAAGAAAATTATGGGAACCTTGGGGGCAAATGGCTTCTTGGTCTTAGAATCCATAATAAGGACAAAGAGAAATGTTTAGAAGTTATTTGACACTCACCCTAGATTTTATGAGAGCACATTTCAAAAGGTTTGGGGAAAGGAAAGATTGGATTCCATGGCCAATGCTTGGGAAACCAGCCCTGGGGGGGATGGGGGGGGGGATAGAAATCTCTCCTGGAGGCATAGAGAGGAAAAATTTCAGTGAAAAGGAAAAGTGAGAATTCCATGAAGAGGGTTGTGGGGAGTCACAGGAAACCCATCAACTGGCTTAGATCTGAAAAAACAAATGTAAGAGATAGAAACAAGGGCAAGGGAATGAGAGATGAATATAAAAACAGAATCCAGACCTGCAAGAGAAACAGTCATGCTGAAGCTCAGAATGAGACTGGCAAGGAACACTAAAGACAACAAAAAGACTTTTTGAAAGTTATCCTGGGGAAAAGAAGAGAATATAAAAGAGAGATAGGACAGCTGTTTGGGATATCTGGGACAATGATAACTGACTGACAGCAGACAGAAGTCAGAGCTGCTAAAATCTTGTTTTGCTGCTCCTTTCTCTCCATTGGAGAATGATCTTTGACCTGAAAAGGACAGACACAGATAGCTAATAAGGAACTGAAACCCAAAATAAATAGAGGATGAGGGAGCACCTAGCTGTCTTCAATGAGATCAAGTCAATAAGCCTAACATTCCAGGGCACTGAAAGATGGTTGCTATTCAAAGGTCATGGAGGATGAGAAAAGAGGACAAATGTTGTCCAGTTCTCAAAAGAGAAACGAGAGGGAAATCTACAAATAAAGGAAAAAAATTATGCTTTATTCTATACTTTGCGCCTGTCTACCTGGAGGTGGACACCATTTTTTATCTCGAGTCCTTGGGAACTGAAGTGCTTCATTGTATTTATTAGTGTTACTAAATCTTTCAGAGTTGATTATTTTTACAATATTGCTGTTACAATGGAAATTGTTCTCCTGGTTCTGCTCACTTCACTTTACATCAGTTTGTAGTTGATTGAGATTTTAGCAAAGCATTTGACAAAAGTCTCTCGTGCTAGTCTTGTGGATAAAGAGACAGAGAGAAATGGGCTGTTCAGTAATACAATTAGCAGATTTAGTACTTGCAGAAAGATCAGACTCAGAAAGATCAGCTTGGAGGGGAGAACTATAGTGTAGCACTGCAGAGATTTCTGCTTAGTCTTTCCATTTAATATTTTTACCAGAGTGATAGATGAAGGCAGAAATGGAATGCTTATAAAATTTGGATATGACACAAAGCTGGGTGGTTTAGTTAGTGACAGAATCACAATCCCAGAAAGGAACAGTGGACATAGACTAGGACTAGGAGTCAGGAAAAACTGAATTTGAATCCTATCTCAGGAACTAACTTTGCTGTGTGACTCTAGATGAGACACTTAAAAACTCTGAGCTTTGGGAGTGATAATAATTGTACCTCCCTCAAAGGTTTATTGTGAGGATCAAATGAGTTAGCACAGTTTACATAGCTTTGCAAATCTTTAAAGCATTATATATGCTAGCTATTATTATTATTATTAGCGCAATGGGCTAGAATACTTTTTTTTAACCCTTACTTTTTGAATTAGTATCAATTCTAAAACAGAAGAGTGGCAGGGGCTAGGCAATTGGGGTTAAGTGATTTGCCTAGGGTTACACAAATTAGAAGTTTCTGCAGCCAGATTTAAAGCCAGGTCACCCAGATCCAGGACTGGCATTCTATCCACTGTGCCACCTAGCTGCCCCTAGTCATTCTGTTCTGCTTGGCCCCTAAAGGAGGAACAGTTAAAGTTGCAGAGTGGTAGATTTTAGTACCATATAAAGAAAAATTTCCCAACAATTAGGGCTATTCAGAAATGGAAAAAACTGCCTAGGGAGGTAATAAAGAAAGGAAGGAAGAGGAAGGGAGAAAGGGGGAGGGAAAAGGAAAGAAATGAGGGGAGAGGTGGGGAAAGAAGGGAGAAGGATTTCCCCTTTTACCCCTCCTTAATAAAGGTCTTCATATGAAGTCTGGATTATCACTTGTTTAGATATTGTAGAGGGTATTTTTGTTCACAGAGGGCATGAACTAATTATCCCCTGGTGTTCCAACTCTGAGATTCTATGAGTTACTGTGGCTGAACCAAAATTCCTTACCCCATGGCTAACCTTCGAGTGATAAGCCTTTTCAAACACAGCTAGGCTGATCCTCAGATGACAGACATACAGTTGTCCCCTTGGAGGCTATGCTCAGAGGTTTTCTAGCTTTGGAACCGTCAGAGTTCTTGCTCTGCTGGCATAGCTTTTGGGAATCCAGGGTCACCATCATGCTGAGATGAGGCATTGGAGTAGGGCTTGATTGCTTTTCCACCATACCAGTCTTAAAATGGAAAAATATAGCTTATCTGTACATTTTCAAGAAGCTGGTGAGAGAACACTCATGTTTATGAAATGACACAGGCCTTTTCAAAATGGAATCTCCACTGGAAGGACTCACTAATCTGTATCTAACTTATCTCAACCATTTTTTAGTGTGACCTGCACTAACTAGCACAATATCTTGGCAGAGCGGGTCATCCTGAAATGTTATCACAATGAAAGGGAATTCATTTCTTGACCAGGATTCCAATTATAAATGTGACATAGCATGATGAGATTGCATAACTCCTCATGAGGGAATTAGGAAGCCTTAGAGGCTAGGACAACCTTATAAAGGTGAAGCCTGGTTATTATCATCAGAGATATTTGCCATCTCAGGAGTCTGAGGTATTTTGCTCCTATGTAAACTCTTGCCTTTACTTGAAAGCTGATAGATACTGTTGAGAGAATAGTTCCTCCCCATCCGAGATACCTGGAATGCAAGTGATAGTAAGACTAAATCAAGAAACAACAATGTGCTTTTAAAGAAATCCGAGGCTTTCAGAGAAAAGTAAGCTAGTTGAGAAACGAGACGCATAAAAATTGTTGGAATGGAATCCATGCAGAGCGAGGCACAAACATGGTTCCAAACCACTTTTTAGTTGTTGTTGTATCCAATCATGCATACTTAAGAACACAGCAGCTCTAGCAGCCTCAACAGAAATTCTATATGCACAGAATACAACTCAGGTCAAACAGGCAGGAGAGATGGGTGGGAAAAGGCAGAGCCCATTCAGAAGCTCCCTCTAACCAGAACCCAACACCACCAAAGGAGTCACCTGGATTCGATAGCACTAGATACATTTTGTCTGTATTCATGCCCTGAAGCCAGCATGTTTTCTCTACTTCATTATTTTGGGCAGCATACAATACCCTCTTCTCCCATTAATACAAAACAAGGGAAGGATTTTGGAGGTGTCCAATATGGCTTCAGTTTGGAAAATAAAGCCATAGAATTTTTTTTTCCATTTCTTTAAGTTTCTCTCTCTTTTTTTTAAACCCTTAACTTCTGTGTATTGGCTCCTAGGTGGAAGAGTGGTAAGGGTAGGCAATGGGGGTCAAGTGACTTGCCCAGGGTCACATAGCTGGGAAGTGTCTGAGGCCAGATTTGAACCTAGGACCTCCCATCTCTAGGCCTAACTCTCAATCCACTGAGCTACCCAGCTGCCCCTTAAGTTTCTCTTTAAAAACAACAACAACAACAACAAAACAAAATCTTACCTTCTGTCTTTGAGTCAATTCTCTGTATTAGTTCCAAGGCAGAAGAATGGTAAGGGCCAGGCAATGGGGGGTTGAGTGACTTGCCCAGGGTCACACAGCCATGAAGTGTCTAAGGCTAGATTTAAACTTGGGATCCCCCATCTTTAGGTCTGTTTCTCGATCTACTGAACCACCTAACTGCACTCTCTTCTTTGGCTTTTTAGGAATGCTATGCTTTTCCTTTCTTTGACTGCAGTCTTGTCTTTTCTGTGAAGCTGGAGTAGCTAAAAAATAAAAGGAGTTGGACATAGGGAAGAGTGGAATTGCAATCAGAAACAGATTGTTATAAACTCTTCCTTCTAAGGTGCAATGTTTAACTTCTTGACAGCAAACATTTGCAGGTCACCAGAATCATATATTAAGAGTTTAAATCATGGCTTCAGAGGATAAGCTAAAGGTGAACTTGGGTTAACTACCTTTAGTAGTAAAGGTTGCTGTAATATCTTTTTCAGTTAAAAAATGTAGTAGGAATTAAACTCTTTAATGAGATGAGTCACCCAGTCTCCAAACTCAAGATTAATAACAAACTCAGCTGAGAATTCTTTTTCTGCTTAGTCTTTCAGTAGAATTTAGTTTAAAAAACACATACACAAATAAGAAGAACAACACATTAAGCAGGAGAAATTTGCCCAATTAAAGGGAAGTTTAATGTTACACCTTTTGTGGCCTATTAATTTTCCAGAAAGCAATAGAAATCCAAACAAGTTCAGTTCAATAGGAACTCTGGAAATAATTACCTGAATGGAGATTAACACTTCTCCATTGGGTTTAGCCCTACCCTATTATTTGTTGTTAAAGGGGCTATTCATTCATAAAGCTGAACCCACCCAACCAAACAAAGGGACCTTGGTGCATGCTCAGGTGAATTCTGAGCCAAGAGAAAAAGATTGACTCATTTCCTCATGGCTGAACATTGCTGTGTAGTCAAGCTAGAAAGTTAGGATGGAATTTTAAACTAGGCTAATAATAATGGAAGGGTTTCAGAAACAAGCACCAGAGTCACCTCCATCTTCCATAGGCTTCAAAGCAAAGTGGGCAGGTGACCTTGGCCCTAAATATTAATGGCTGGCATTTATATAGCACTTAAAGGTTTACAAACCATTTTACATACATTATCTCATTTGATTCTTTCAATGACTTTGTGAATTAGGTACTATAACAAATTCCATTTTACAGACGAGTAAGCTGACCCAGAGAACTTTAGGAACTTGCCCAGGTTCACCCAGATAGTAAGCATAAAAGATGAGACTGAAACCTGGGAAGTTCTCTGATGCCAGCTATAGCATTCAATAAACTTCAGATAGAAAGCTGCCTTTCTGCTCGGTCAAGATTGTAGTTTAAGTGGATTCCAGACACTACAGACTGATGAGTTTAACATAAATCTCTAATAAAATTAGAGAGTGAATTATAAAACAGGTATCTGAGCCTGATTGAGTCAGAAAAGCAGTAACTAATTCAATAAGCATTTATTAAGTACCTACTCTATGTATGTGCCTACCTATTTTATTGGTATAAAATATCTATTAGTTAAATAGGTAAATAGATAGATAGGCAAACAAATAGATAGACTCTCTGGAAATAATTACCTGAATGGAGATTAACACCTCTCCACTAGGTTTAGCCCTACCCTATTATTTGTGGTTAAAGAGGCTATTCTTTCATAAAGATATACACAGTATATAATATATATATATAAATTATACTATATATAAAATATCTACTATATACTATGTAAGACACTATTCTAAGGACTGGATATATAAAGATAAAACCAAGAACAGACTTGCCCTCAAAGAGCTTCCGTTTCTGTGGGTGGGATACAATCTTTACATAGATAAAGTAGTACCAGGCCATTTGAGAAGGGAGAGAGCACTGACAATCATGGGGATCAGGAAAGGCTTCCCAAGGAGAGAGTGTCTGAGTTGAACCTTTAAGGAAGCTGGGTATGCTAAGAAATGCAGATAAAGTGTATGCAAAGGCAAGAAGTGGAATGGCAAGTAGAAAACTTTGGTTGGAACAGATGGTATGGGATGGTGTGTGATTTGAAATAAATCTATTAAGGAGCCAGAAAATGAAGGGTTTACAATATCAAAGAGAGAGTTTGCATTTTCTTCTAAAAGCAATAAAGTCACTTAAGATTTCTGATCAGGCTCTGATTTATATCATAGGAAGGCTATTTTGGTAGTTGTGTAGAGGATGGATTGGGGAAAGGAAATACTGATGGAACCAAAGGACCAATTAGGAGGCTATTATAGTTTAATAATCCAGGGGGTTGATGAGGATTTAAACAAATTCATGATAGCCACGTGAAATTACAGAATATAAAATATATTGTAGAAGTGGATGACAAATTTGAACTTATGACTATAAATGGAGGTGAAGGAGGAAAAGAAGAGAAGAATGCCTATAACAGAGACTTATGGAATACTCAAGATTATGAATGGGACATGAATAACAATCCAGCAAAGAAGACAGAAAGAACAGTTAAATAAAGAAGGGAAGAGAACCAGGAAGAAGCAGTGTTACAAAAACCCAGGAAGGAGAAAATATACGGGCAGAAGAGTTGTCAACAGTGTCAAAAACTTCATGTTATTTTTCCCTGGTAGACTGAACTCCTTGAGAACTGGAATTGCTTTTTGCCTTTTTTTTTTT
>NC_058133.1:78963442-78975691 GCF_016433145.1 Gracilinanus agilis
GAAAGAAAGAAAGAAAGAAAGAAAGAAAGAAAGAAAGAAAGAAAGAAAGAAAGAAAGAAAGAAAGAGAGGAAGGAAGGAAGGAAGGAAGGAAAGGAAAGCAAAGGAAAGCAAAGGAAAGAAAGGAAGAAAACCAAATTCTTTGCTAAGATAAAAGCCAAATGGGATCCTGAAAAGTTGGACGACAACAAAATCCCCATCATCCAAAACTAAAGTTACACTCTCCCACAAATACACACACAATTATCATTGGAGAGGGTGGGTACACTTTTAGATAATGCCTGAAGAAGCTATATATATATATGAAGGAAAGGAACAAATGTCTGGGTCTGGCACTGCAGGACCACTAATGTTTTCTGGTGATATCATCACACTCTTCTCACTAGGCTTGCTCCCTGCTAGGATAACATTTCTAAATGCCTGCTGGTAACTGCTAGAGGTGTAGTGTCTGTTGAGAATTATTCCTTGATACTAGTTTCTGGTCTTACATCTTCAGGACTTTATTACAGATTACCCTGGTTTCAGCTTACTACAGCAACTAGAATCACTTCTTTAGTTATTGTACCCAGCCAACAAAAGCCATGTAGGTACCTCTAAGCTAAAACTGTGAGTCTTTTCTAGCCAATTTTGGGCAGAAATCCAAGTCTTCTATTTCAGACAACTATCTTATTTAAGATGAGATATTCCCATAAGTCTATTTGGATCAGAATGAAATTGAATCTGAGATGATAGCACAAAAGTTAAACTAAAGAGAAAGATCATTCTTCTTCATTACACAACCCTTATTCCTGCCCTTATTATAAATATCTAACAGCAACAAAACCCAGTTGCTTTGATGTTGTCTTTCATCCAAGAAAAACAAAAACACCTCACTGTTTCCCTTCATATAAATGCATTTTTGTTCTCTAAAATCATGATGGACATTTAAGAAATTGCCCACGTGATCATTTTGATAAGAAAATACATCAAAAGTAAAATTATGTATCAAAACAAGGATGTATGCAAAATCAGAGCAAGGTAGAGAGGGGAACACGTCCCTGCCATAAAAGTTTAAAGCTATAAGAAAGCAGATTGTATAAAATAAATCATCATTTGATCAATACTCCTGACATTCACCCATATGCACCTCTTAAAACCTAACCACTTGAACACCTGGATTGTCTAAAGACCAAGAAGCCTAGTTCCATCCTCCTTCCCTCCCCTGAGGTGAAAATCAATTAGGCACTTAACTGGGGGACCTGGGGCAGAATAGATATGATTTAGGGTCATCTATGGGGAGAATGAGTAAATTAGCCATCCATAACTAGTGATATAGGGTTACCAGATATCAGACTTCTCACCCTGACTCAACCTAGGACCCTCAAAGTCTTGAACCCCAACCATAACTAGAAAACAAAAACAAAAACAAAAATCATTGGAATCTGGATGGGATCTATTATTGCTAACTGAGAAGGGTATAATGTGTGTTCTAGGGCTAGTGGATTCTACCCTCTCATCATGTTCACACTGATAATCAGAATCAAGGACTGCCTGGGTGAAAATTCCTTCTTTTCCATCCCTGTTTATATTAACCCTATTTTATCTGATTATCCTGCTCTACCCTTGTGCCCTCTGGAAACTTGTTCATTGTTAACAAATTGTCTTTCACATTAGACTATCTCTTCTCAAGTTCCTTCCATCTTCTCCAACTCAGAGAAACCTTGCTTCCCCAGAAGACAATATAACCTTAACCACTTTCTCTTTCCTAACTCTGCCTGGTTTTCTCTCAATACATCTTCATCCTTATAGTCTTCCTCCCTCCTTCTATATATATACATATTGAGTAATTCTGGATCTTGACTGCCACTTCCAGATTCTACCTTTGCCATGACTCTAAAAATTCTCCATTGACCCACTTTACCCCATCTGGGTCCTAGTCGCTACTGTCTATTGATGCATCCTCTCTCCTTTCTCAAGCAGATGAGCATCTGGTTCACAGTCTTCCTCTGCCCCCCAACATGGGGGTGGGGGCTCACACATGGGACCTTCAATATCATGTCAGAAACCCTTCAAACTCCCCAGCTGCTCTGTTAATCTCTTCAAATCTTCTATCTATACCTTCATACGGCCTCAGTCACATACTGATCTTATCGTTATCCAAAGACTTCCAAGAGCCAGACCTCTGAAATTCCTCTCTCAGACCACAACCCCTTTTCCTTCCTCTTTTTATTCTTCTTAATCCTATTCTTTAATCTTATCAAGACATCTTCCAATGCCTCCATCCCTTCTATCTTTCTCAATCTATCACTCCAACTGGTGTCTCTGCTCTTTCTTAGCCTCCTTTGTTGGATCATCACCCACATTACATCCACTAACCCCAAGTGTCCCCCAAAATGCTATCCCCGACCTTTTTCTCTTTATAGGATAACCTAGTTAAACCTCGTGTATTCTATTTTCATATTTATACAGGTGCCCCCAATCTCTCCTGAATTCCAGTCCTTCATTACCAACTGTACCCTTACATATCTCAAAGCAACATGCCCTAAATAGAATCCTTTATCTTTCCCCATAAACTCAGCCCTTCTCCTCACTTTCTTATTTCTTTTGAGTATACCTTCCTCCTCATTTCCACGTCTTGGTATCTATAGGTCCCTTTAAGACTTAGCTTTGGTACTATCTCTAGGGGCACAGGTCTGAGACACTGAACATCCATATAACCCTGGGCAAGTCACTTAGCCTTGTGAACCTCAGTTTCCTCAACTGTAAAATAGGAAGAATACCTCCTGTCACCCTCAGTTGTTGAGAGGATCAAATGAGAAAAAATTTATAAAGAACAGTGCTTGGTACAGAGTAAGTTATTATTATTAATCATTATCTTTTCATGGGAATTACTTTAATTTCCTGTGTATCAATTTTGTATTTACTAACTTGTGTATGTGTTGCTTGTCTACAATATAATTTAAATTCTTTGGGAGCAAGGACTCCAGTTTCTATCTTTTTATCTCCAAAGCCTAGCCCAGTGCTTTGCTTAATAAATATTGGTTAACTTTACTTTTTTAAAAAGGGAGTGTTTAGGGTGGATAAATGGATGAAATTATTATAACAATGTAAGCCCTAAGTGGGGTGGGGCCCTTGAGAAACAGGGGCCATCTGTGTGAATGTTTGAGTGCATGCACGCAAGCTAAGGAACACCAGTGCCAGCTAAGGCTTGGCAACAGCTGCAGCAGAAGTCTGAGTTGCTTCAGCAGCATTACAGTGCCCTTTGACAAAAATTGCACCAACCCCCATCCCCATGCTACTGCCTCTCTCTCTCTCTCTCTCTCTCTCTCTCTCTCTCTCTCTCTCTCTCTCTCTCTCCTTCCCTCCCTGTCCACCCACCTCTCTCTCTCGATTCAAAAGAAAAAGTCTAAGATATCATCTGAAAATAGATATAGGCACTATGGAAAATTATTATTAATAACAAACATCCTTTCTCACATTGACTTTATCCTCCACTCATCCTATGCTGATTAAAAAAAAATCTCAGAGGCAGCTAGGTGGCTCAGTGGATGGAGTGCTAGGCCTGGAGTCAGGAGGACCTGGTTTAAAATCTGGATTCAGACACTTTCTAGCCCTTGCTCTTCTGTCTTAGAGTTGTTACTAAGGCAGAAAGTAAGGGGTTAAAAAAATTCCCTCTCCCCATCGGGTTTTGTTTTCTTCTCTTTTAATCCTATTCTATGTAGTCATAGTAGGACAAACTCATGGTAGATGGTCCTCCAGGTTTGGTCTCCACTGGATCGCTTCTTTAGATGAGGAGTGACATGCTGAGACAGAATGAGTCTATATCTGAAGGTTTGTGGATAGTGCAGTCCAAAAGAGTGAGATGTGTTGGGGATTCCAATCAGAAGTGATCTGAGAGGGAAAGCCATAAAACTGGAAAACATTCTTCCTTTGAGATAAATAGATATCTTGGCTAAGATGGGATACCCAACTTGAGGAAGGAAGGAAAGCCATTTTAGGGCCAGTGTCTGGTACCATCAAGCTGGCATTATTTTCCAGGAATGGTGCAAGTTTGCAAAAAAAAAAATCTAATGTTCCTGCTACTCAGAGAAATTGTCAGGGGTTGCAGTACACCTGTTGGGTGCCCTACTGGATCCTTGGCCCATGCATATACTTCATATGAGTTTGAATACATTTTGTTATACAGTCATAGCCATAATCACCAAAATTCATGTGTGACTGAAAATTCTATAGCACACTACTAGTCTTTTATAGCCCTGAGACTTGGTCATTAGACTTCAAACACAGAGATATGTAGATATAAGTATAAGAAGTATAAGAACCCTTACAAGACTAGCTCCAGCATGGATATCATGCCTACTTAACTGGAATAATATGAGATAGTGGAGAGAGCACTGGGTCTGGAGTCAGGACAACCTGAGTTCAAATCTAGCCTCAGATAGCTAGTAAAGGTGTGTGACTGGACAAGCTCCTTAACCTCTGTTTGCCTCAGTTTACTCAATTATAAAATGGGGCTAATAATGATACCTATCTCTTATAGCTGTAAGGATAAATGGGATAATATTTGTAAAGCACTTAGCACAGTGACTGGCATATAATAGGTACTTAATAAATGCTTCTTTCCTTTCATCTTAAATCCATACTACTGGAAGAATAAGTCTAGTAGTTCTAGTTAAGACTGAATAATTACAAAGCTTATTACTTAGTAATAGGACCTCCCTACTGATTCATTGGGAGTCTAAATTCCATTTTTTACAACAGTACATCTGCCTGCCATTTGGACGTGTGGGGACTGTAGGTGATTTTGAATTTAAACATACTGAAAAATAATATCCTAAGCATCTGGTGTTAATTTAGTTGTTGTTGTTCATTCTTTATTTTTGAAGAGGACCAATGACATCATGGGGTGATAGCTTGGCTTATGTGTGAATTTGATTTAAATGAGACAGGTATGCACAAAGTTTTCCATCTCATTCTCTCTTCTAGACTCAACAAAGTCTAGTGGCAAGACAAAGAGTCAGTTAGCTACCAGGTAGTTGGAAGATAATTCTAGTTTCTTAAGGTGCTTATAGTTGTTGTGAAAAATGGTGGGGTATTATGGCTTTTGAGAAGGCTCCTTTACAACTCCACAAACCCAATATCCTTCCAAAAATTGTTTTCCCATAAAAGTGGATTAGGCCACTGCAGATCCTCTTCCTACATTATATAATTCTCTGTATTTGTCCACTTACGGGAGAAGTATGTAGGGTAGGGCATGGAGTAGGATGGAGTAACTTTCGAGAGGCTGATCTTCCTGGGAGTCCTTGGTACATCATTACCCGTGATGGAGAGTAGATGCTATGGACTCAATAATAATGAGATGATGAAGTGAAAACGTTCTTTAGGTAGTTAACAGAAGAATCTGGATGGATGCCTACAAGAAAGGAGATCTTCTACCTTCACAAACATCAGTTTTACAAGTAAGGCCCCAGAGCCCTCCCAGAATGATTCACAATCTTATCTCACCCCTCCTTTCCCTGCCACAGTGGTGGTGGTGGGGTATAATGTTCTCTTGGTTCTATTCATTCTGCCTTTCATAATTTCATATAAGCCTTTCCATATTTTTAAAAAAATTAACCTGCTCATCATTTCTTACAGAACAAGAGTATTCCGTCACAATCATATGCCCCAACTTGTTCAGCCATTCCCCAATCAATGGGCATCCCCTCCGTTTCCATATACCAGTAATTCTCAAACCTTTTGGTCTCAGGATCCTTTAACACTCTTACAAAGGATTAAGGACTCCCTCCCCTTTACACTCTTCGAGAATCACTATGTGATACCATGCTACATCTCTTGAAGGTGCACAGTTATGTGAATCAGGGCGGAGCATGGCAAAAGTAAATGCTGAGGTGAGTCTGTCTGTGATGGTCAGACCTACTCCTTGAATTGATATCCCTTACACAGCCTGGTGCAAATGGAGGCATGAAAGGAATGTGTTTGTGGAAGGGGTTGTGCCAGTGCACCCCACTTGAAAGATTAAACTTCCATACATCACTGTGACATGAACATTTCCAGAAACACCACAGCTTTAACCATTACTTCAAACAAAAAGGATTAGGAAAGAGACCAGAAGAGCACCCAAGAAAAGACCGAAATTAGAAAACTCAAAAGATGCAATTTTACAAAATGGGTTTATTAAAACTCCTTTGTTTCACCTGATATTGCCAGTTGGTATCATTTACATCTCCAAGGGCAGATATAGAAATAACTCTTAAGGATCAAGTCTCTTTGACTAAAAAAGAAAATTTAAAACTCTTTCAAACTTTAAGGATCTCTAATTTTATTAGTGGGGAGATAATAATAATAGTATAAGGGTCAAGTTCCATCCCCACCCCAAATAATACAATTGTATAAAGGTGGTCAAACATGATGAAGTTTTAAACAATATAAAGAAAATTAGTTTATGCTCTAATATCTTTTCACAAGGTAGAAAGTCTTCCTTAAATGGATCAAGAGTGGAAATAATGCAATTGTTTAACCAAACAAGTTAAGGCTTTTCCAGGGGATTTTAAATAGTGGAGGAATTTCAGTAGTGCAGTTTGAAGTAGAAAAGTAGAGGAGGTCTGTAGGCACTGGAGGGTCTTAAAGAATTAGACTCTTACACCTGGGGTGGGACTGGGGGAGGGAAAAGAGGAGGATTGAATCTGGAGGGATTGTTATGCTCCTCTGCCTTGTCACCAGAGACTCAGGACCAGTAGCAGACAGTGTATTCAGAGAACCCTGAAGACAAACACAGATAAACACAGATCTAGATGGATACAGAAAGATAGCCCCAGGCAGGAGGAAGCAGCTTCAAAGTGTGTGACTGCTTGTACCAAGAAAGAATGCTGGCTATGGACTCAAAAAAGGACTTTCAGTAACAAGGAGCTGAGAGTGACCTTTATACTTTATGTGTTCCCCCCATATCTACCCCATGATCGTTGTACTCAAGGTTTGAACCCCTTTTCCTCAGGAACGGGGTGTACAAGAGTTCACACCACTTTGGTTTGGGAAGAATATATTATACCAACCTTCTTACTATATCTTTTCTAAAAACAAATGGAAACTTGACCAGCACTGAGAAGCATACTGGTGTGGGCTTACAACCATTAGAATTATCCTGAAGAAGAGGAGCAACCATATCTGTTGACCCCAACTAAGGAATTCAAGTTCCAACTTGAGAGATTGTCCTTGGAGAGGGTGCTATAATAGCAATAATTAGTATTATAATTATAACAAAATTGACATTATAATGTTTTAAGTTTTAAAAAGCACTGTATACTTATTATCTCAATTTTCTCTACTAATGCTTTAGTTACATATCTGGTTTATTAATCTATTTTTTCTCTTTTGTTGATATAAGTATTTATAGATAAGTATTTCCCCTAAGGACTCTTTTGGCTTCATCCCACAAATTCTGGTATGTTGCCTCATTTGATGAAATTATTTATTGTTTCTATGATTTTTTTTTTTGACCAACTGATTCCTTTGGATTGCTAGTCTCTAATTAATTTTTTAAAAATCCTTACCTTCTGTCTTAGAATTGATATTAAGTATAGGTAAGGGCTAGGCAATTGGGGTTAAGTGACTTGCCCTAGGTCACACAGCTAAGAAATGTCTGAGGCTAGCTTTAAGCCTAGGACTTCTCTCAGGACTTCCCCAGGCTTGGCTTTCTGTCCACTAAGCCACCTAGCTGCTCCTGCAGTTAAATTTTAGTTGTTTCTTTGATGATCCTTTATCAAATATGATTTTTATCACATTGTGGTCATAATCCTGTTTTTCTGTATTTGTGTTTTATGCCCTAATACATAGTTGATTTTTGCGCAAGTGCCATATACAAATGAGCCATGTATTCTCTTTTATTCTTCTTTCTATTCCCATTTAATACTTACTAGAGATCTATTATAAATTTCCTAAAATTCTCTTTATTTCTTTCTTGGTTAGCTTTGTCTAGGTCAGTGGAGAAGTTCATTGAAGCATTCTACTATTATAATTTTATTATCTATTTTTCTTTGTAATTTTTTTAGTTTTCCTTTGAATTATTGTATGCTCTGTCTTTAAACACATATGTCATATATAGATTTATATATAAGAATAGATTCTGCTCTTTAATCAATTTTACTATCCTCTTCCATTTTATGGGTGAGTTCATTACATTCACATTCACTGTTATTATAGTTAAGTGTCTATTTTCCTTCATGCTATTCTTTCATGTTTTCTTTGTCTCCCCACCACAATGTACACTTTTCATCATCTATAGGTATGTCTAATTGACCGTTTCTTGTTCATTTACTGAATGGGGTTGAAAAGCTTATTTGGCTACTAAGCTTGAAATGAGTGTGCTATGTTCTCAGTAAACATTACTTTGTAAAAGTTAATTGATGTTAATTGTTTCTTATCCAATATCCCCCCATAATCTTATTTTATGACTGCTAAAGTTATATATTCCACCAATGCACTTACATAGAGCAACAAATCCCCAGAGATTAAAAAATTTGTCCCTTGTCCCTGACTCTATCAGCTATTCTATCTTATATCTTCAGTCTTTCTCTCTCTGTGACTCTTTCCTCTCTGTATAAAATCATGGTTAGATCTTATATTAATTTTTTTTGTTTTTTAAAGCATCTTGCCTTCATCCTATTTCTTCTTTACCTTTAGACTTTTTGACAAAACAGTATAAAATTGACTACCTCTGCTTCCTCTCCTCCTACTTACTCTCCAAATTATTTGCAGTCTGCTTTTCTTTCCCTCCACACTACTGAAATGGCTATTTATCAGGTATGACAGTATGTTTGATTGCTATTTTGAAAAAAAGTTTTACTTTTGTTGCCTGAGATGGAAATCATAGTCTTAGATTTGGAGCTAGAAGAGGACTAGAAATCATCAAGGCAAACCCCTTCATTTTCAAACAAAGAAAGTAAATCCTCTAGATTTGAAATGACTTCACCAAAATCACAAGAGAAAGTAAATGACAAAGCTGGTGTTTGAACCTAGGCCTTCTGATTCCAAAGTTAGCATTCTTCTCACTAACAAATCTATCTTTGTTTTTTAAAAAAGTGGGATTGGTAAATAATAGCCCTCTTGATAATAGAAATGTGTAATAATTGCCAGGAACTAGCCTAGACTTGGCTAGAATTGGGGGGGAGGTGGAGAGGATAGAGCTGGGTAATCAAAATCTAGCCAAAAGGGAGTGTCCACATATTTTTGAACATTACATCAACAGAAACTAAAGACTCAAAGATACTGCTGCTGTCAATATCCACAACTACATAGCCAGGGAGAAAAATTATGTGGCATAGTAAAATAGAACACTGAACCTGGAATCAGGAAGACCTGAGTTCTAATATGGCCCCAGACATTTACTATCTGAGTGGCTCTGAAGCCAGGCATTTAACCTCTATTAGCTTTAATTTCCTCATCTATAGAATTGGGATAATAATAGTACCTTCCTCTCAGGGCTGTTATGAAGATCAAATAAGATATATTTATAAAACAGTTGGCATATTGTAGGTGCTCTATAAATGTTAACTTATTATTAGTTGCTTTCAGGGTCCATGTTTTTGAGCCAATATCATCCTATCAATTCCAGTGTCCCCAATCAGCCATATTCTCCTCATCTTCCCTCTTAGAGTGGTAATGTATTTGGGGATGGTGTGGTGAAGTGGAAAGAATGATTAAATAGGAGTTGTTACTTTGGTTTAAATCCTAGTTTTGCCACTTATCAAACAAGAATGTATTGTATTTGGAGCTGGGAAACAAAAAATAATTTCTATTTTCAAGGAGCTCATAAAGTATCAGTGGAAGCATCATGCAAAAAATATTTAATTTTTTAAATGGATCTGATATCTCATCATTTTAGGAATTCCCTCCCATGATTCAAATCACAACCCATTTATGCTCCTCTCCTATAACTCTTGTCCATGTTCTCCCCAAAGTTCAATTCATTCAATCCTCCCAGTCTGTTGGAGACCTTCCATTTCATGATGACATTTTCAGTGGTGCTATCTGGCTGTCCAAGTCTCTTCATTCCTTGCTTTTTCCATGTGAACAATTCATCTTTTCTTCCTGTTATGAAATTTCTTGATGACATCTTTTACTCTTGTTCTTTGGAGCAGCATCCTGTTTGCTATCATATTGCAACACCATTGAATCTAAGTATTGAAAAGATGGGGTTTCGTTTTTATAAGAAGCTTGGCACCACTGAAAGAAATTTACAATTTCCTGAAAGCTATTCAAGTTGTTTTCTTTCTCCTTTTCAACTCTAGTCCCTGTTCACTGTTCATCTGTATCTCTAATCCAAATATACTTCTAGTTCAAATTCTTGTTGAAATATGGGTAATATAACCTCTTCATCCACTTAGTCTTTCCTGTGTGGATAGCCAGAACAAACTTCTTTGATGATTACAGATCTCTTCCAGAAATCTTTGCAGTATAAGGGGGCTCAGTATAATCAAAACAATATCATTTGCTAACTGGAACAAAGGATGGACCTCACTCTTTACAAAGAGTTGACATCATCTTGGTACTACATTGCCTCCATGACAGTGGCAAGCACTTTTGGTGAGCATATATCTCTGTTTTAAATTCCCCCTCTTGAGATTTATTATCAGAGAGGCTTTGAACAAGATTGTCTCTATTGTTACATCTTCCAAAGAATCCTGAATGTTCTTAATATATGAATAGGAGACACGATGTTATAAAAGAATCTGTAAGGAAGCATTTGTTTTTATTAAATCAAAAGCCTTTTCATAATGAACAAATAACAAACATAGTGAGATCTTCTATTCCCTACATATTTCAATTAACTATGAGAGAGCAAAGATATGGTCTTTCATTAAATATTGCTTGAAAATCCTGCTTGCTCCCTTCTACAACTCTCACTGAAGATGCCCTCAATGTATATATCTATAACCCTTTCAAATATTTTGTATAGAGGAGAGTATAAATAATAGTGATATTCTTTTCAGCCATCTTTTGTAAGTTTTAACGATGTCCAAAATTTTCTCTATACCAATGCTTCATCGTGTTGCTCAGAGAACACTGGGTTTTCAAAAGCAGAACCAGCAGATGCAAAATGTAGCAGGTTCTATCATGGGGGAAAGGCTTAAATATGGGTCCAATAGTAGATCAAGTCTGTTTTCAATGGAAAAACTTAGTTAACGCCCTTCAACAGCACAAAGGAAAATGAAAAATAGTTCTCAGACCTGAATGTTCCCCATGGGGGGGGGGGGAAGAAATAAGCATTCAAATAATGCGTACTCTGTGCCAAGTGTTGTGCTAAGTGCTTTACAAATATTATCTCATTTGACCCTAACAACATCCCTGTGAGATAGGTGCTATTATTATCCCCATTTTATAGATGAGGAAACAGGGGCGAACAGAGGCTCAGTGACTTGACTAGGGATTACACAGCTAAGTAAGTGTCTGAGGCTCATGACTGTAGGTCTGGGGCTCTATCTACTGTGCCACCTAGGCTAGACTTCTTCAGAGACAATAGCGGAGTGGTGGGAAAAGGAACAAAGAGTACTAAGAATCCAACAGTTTTCAGTTGATCAATAAGCTTAAATTTGACCGTTGGCACTCTAAATGTGAGATCTCTGTCCAATGACCCACCAATGGTTATATTAGTAGGGGAGCCAAATCATATCTTCCTTAACATTCATCTTTTTGGAGGAAGGGTAATTTTTCTTAGCTGGGAGGAAGAACTAAAGGATCCTGGGACAGAGAAGTCTAGGAACTTTGGAGCTCCTCCAAGGGCCTCATAGGTGTGTGCAGATTTTTGCCAGCACCAGTACCAGTGGCCAACTGATTGCAAGAGAAGGGTATTGCTACCCTGAATTGAAAATAATTATGAATTGTTGGAACCTTGTCTGTCTCTGATTTGCCGAAGGAGTGACTGTCTTAAAAAATTTGCTGCCACATTGGATTCAGGTAAATTTATCTCCCTTCTACTTTCTTAGCCCTGGGTACCTTGGCAGTGCTTTTTCTTAACTCTTGTTTATTTTGTCTCCAGGTAAAGATAAACTGATTTTTATTGCTTTCTGAGTTAGTGTTTACTATAAAGGATTAGGCTATCCATTAGAGAAAAACAAAGAGGATCTCTGGATAGCTCTAGACTTAAGCATGAACCTAAATTCAAGTACTCCTTTTCTCCCTCTCCCTCTCTTTCTTTCTCTCTCCCTCCCGTCCCTTCTCTCTCTCTCTCTCTCTCTCTCTCTCTCTCTCTCTCTCTCTCTCTCTCTCTCTCTCTC
>NC_058133.1:78978667-78986350 GCF_016433145.1 Gracilinanus agilis
CTCTCTCTCTCTCTCTCTCTCTCTCTTTGTCTTTCTCATTCCCTTTCCCTTTTCCTTTCCCATTCCCTCCCCCCCTCTCCCTCCCCTTCTCTGTCCCTCCCCTTCTCTCCCTTTCCCTTTCCCATTCTCTCTCTCTCTCTTCCTCTCTCCCTCTCTGTCTCTGTCTCTCTGTCTCTGTCTCTGTCTCTCCGCCTACCCCCCTCTCTCCAGACACAGACAGGCTTCATTGCTATAAAAGAAACTAGGATAAAGAAGGAAATTGCAGCTAAATAAATGGATGGCTCACAGATACTCTTCATTTAAAAAAAAACAAAAACCCTTACCTCCCATCTTGCAGTCAATACTGTGTATTGACTCCAAGGTATAAGAGTGGTAAGGGCTAGGCATCGGAGGTCAAGTAACTTGCCCAGGGTCACACAACTAGGAAGTATCTCTCAATCCATTGAGCCACCCAGCTGCCCCCACAGATATTCTTTAGAGCAGCAAAGGAACCCAAAGGCTATAAGAAATACTATTTCATAGGGCATTTGTTCACAATGGATTTGAGTACTAATAATAAGTATTTGCAAAAGGGCCATTATTGTAATATTATATATATATATGTCCATAGGTATATATACATATGTGTATATATACAAATATATATGTATATGTATATGCATGTATATATATATATATACATTTGGATATTTGATGACATCAAAGGGAGGGAAAGATGAGGATTGGGATAAATAAATGCAAAAGAATAGTTCAGGAAGAAGCAAAAGGTCAAAGACTTATAGATTATAGAAATACCTCAAATCTTTTATCACAAATATTTTCTTAAAAAACAAAAAGAATAGTAGCACTTGACATATTGAGCATCAGACAACATTGTAAAGAATAAAAGTCACTACATTTTAATGGACTGGAAAAGACATTATCAATGTGGGAGTTATCTTTGAGTCTCCTGTCTCTGTGCACAGTGCACATATACCAAAGAAATATGTACAGAACAATGCAAAATGAACTCAAAGTGGTTAAATAAAGATCAGGGAAGGAGGACATCAACAACTGTGGGGATCAATAAAGGTTTCATGTAGAACTTGGGGTTGAAGTTGCACCCTGAAGGGAGAAAGAAATTCCAGGAGGCAGAGCTGGGGAGGGAGCACATTGCAGGCAGAGGGTATGGCCAGCATCTAGGCACAAACATGGAGTGCTGAATGTGAGAAACAGAAAAGATCAGTTGGACCAGATTGTAGACTATGAGGAGAGCATAACAGAATGATAGCTGGGTCCCACCTGTGAAGGACTTTAAAGGCCAAATAGATGAGTTTATATTTTATCCTACAGTCAATAGGTAACCCCTGGAGTTTATGGAGCAGGAGAGCAATATGTTCAGTTATACTTAAAGAAAATCATTTTGGCAGTTGTTTAGAGGATAAACTAGATCAGAAGAGAAAGACAAGGAGACAAGAGGCCATTGCAATAACTAGGCAAGAAATGATGAAAGCTTGAACTACAATGAAGGCTGGGTGTAAGGGATCAAATGGAAGAGCCATAGAAGTAGAAAACATCAGATTTGGCAAGCGATTAGATATATAGGATAAGAGAGAGTGAACTTGGCAAGGAGAAGAACTATCTTATCAGAGACCCGAATGAAGGTTGAGGGAGCTGGGGATGAGGTCAAGGGAGTTTTGAGATGAAAAGAAGGGGGTGATAGAGGGAATCCATAGCTAATACTTTAGGGAAATCACTTACCTTTCAGAACCTCATCTTCCTCATCTGTAAAATGGAAGTGTTAGATTAGATGACCACTCTTCCAGCTCTAAATCCATGTTACTATCTGTGAAAAGGAAGGACATTATGTATATAATTAAAACATATACATATACACATATACTCATAAAGAAGAAAAATCACAGCTACAGGAGCAAAGGGGAGTGGCAAAAATGATAAAATATACAAAAATACCCTTGACTACAACCACAACTATGAAGCAAAGTCTCAAATGAATGAAATCCTAGAGAAAAGTAGAATTCATCTTAATTGACATATGTAGTTTCCAGGAACAAGGAAATTCAGCAAAATTTCTACAAGGAAGGATTAGAAATTGCCAGTGAAAATCAAGTAAGTACTTAAAATACCATTTCTGGAGGACATCAATCAATTGTCAAATTTTTTTTATAACTCTTTCTGTTTTAGAATTGATGCCAAGTATCATTTCTAAGGCAGAAGAGTGGTAAGGGCTAGGCAATTGGAGTTAAGTGACTTGCCCAGAGTCACATGGGAAGCAACAAATATTTATTAAGCACCTATTATGTGCCAGGCATTGGAGCAGGGGTTGGCAACGTATGGCTCTCGAGCCAATTAGGCTTTTTCTGCAGGAGCCATAAAGTCAATTTTTTTTTCAGGCACTGTTACAGGAGCTGCACTGTGAGCACTGCACGGCTCTCACGAAATTACATTTTTAAAAATGTGGAGTTTATGGCTCTCACGGCCAAAAAGGTTGCCAACCCCTGCATTGGAGATACAAAGACTTATCCATTCAACCTTTCCAGAAAGCACTCAGCAAAAGCTTTAAAGACAGTTGACTTGTTTAGGTACAATGGGAGTCTTTAGTTAAGGATAACATTGATTTCTGAAAAAAGATTCATAAATCACAAGTGGAAATAATAGTTTCAGGGACCAGTCTTTCTTTTACATATTCTTTACTCTACATGATTGTGCCTATGTTTTCAACCTAGAAAATATTTTTAAATTGCCTACTAGGTGCAAAGCACTGTACTAGTCACTGAATATGCAGAGATGAAAAAAGTTCCCTGAGAATATCCAGGGGAGAGAAGAGAAATGTAACCTAGCTGTCCTTCAGGTGGTGAGTGTCAGAGTAGTCATTATTTTATAAATATATATATTTTGTAAATTTTAAAAATTAAAATTTATATTTTATAATTTTAAAATGTCATATTTATATTTTATAAATATGTGTGTAATATGTGTATAAATATACATTCTACATATATATTATACACACATACATATATGAAATAAGATATATAAGGGCAAGATAAAAATCCAGACAAACTACTGTTAGAAAGTGTGAAGAGAAAGGGATTATTTTCAGCTGAAGAAACAAGAGAATTCTTCATGAAAGAGATGGCACTGGAGCTAGGCCTTAAAATAAGAGAATTTCAACTGTTAGAGAGCTGTAATGTGTATTTGAAGGGGAGGAAGAGGGGAATAGTCAGCCTATGCAAATATATAGGGCAAGATAAGATAAGGGAACTTTCTGGCTATAACTGTAGTTTAGCTAGAATATAACGGGTGTAATGGAGATTTATGTTAAACGAAGCTAGATAGGCAAGTTGGAACCATATTGCCATGGGTCTAAAATACATTAGTCAATAAACATTTATTAAGCACCTTTTTTGAGCCAGTACCAGACAAGGGAATAATAATACAAATGTATTTGAATAAAATGCAAGTTTATTTTATCACATAAGCAATAAAGGAGTCAGAGGAGTTTGGATGTTCAGCAGGAGAATGATTTGTGTTTATATAGATTAATTTGGCAGCTTAGATTGGATAAATTGGAGAGGAAAGAGATGGAAGGCAGGAAGACCAATTAAGAAGCCATTACAATATCCTAGGTGAAGTGATGAGGTCCTGAATGAGAGTAGTTGACTATATGAGTAGCTACTATAGATGTAGCCTTATGTTTTTTTTTAGTAGGGTCGGTGGTATAAGACAAAGGAGAAAGAAAACCTTCCTGCTGTCTCTAGCTGGCCCTCACTCTTGGAATGTCAGTGGGCTGGACTTCCCTTTCTTTCAAACACCGGGCTGGAACCACATTCTAGTCAACTGGCCCACCGCACTCTTAAAGAGTGTCAAAGAAAATTCTGCGTTCTTAGTTTGGGACACTAGCCTTCCGGGGCGGGGGGGGGGGGGGGAGGGGGGAGGAAATCAATTAATTTTATTATCCTAACTCTAAGTTTCTGCTTAAAAAGAGAAAAAATCCAAAAGGATAGAATTCCAGCTTACTTTTGGAAGTCTCTTTTTTGATAAGCCATTTTGAAGTTACAATTTATAGTACTTCCAGACAAAATTTTACCATAAGATAAAACACAATAACAAAGTTCAGGTAACTGATTTATCAGGCAGAACAATAGTCACTTAGAAAGTCAATTTACCTTGGAGAATCATTTTCTTGAACCATTCTATATAGCCAAGGGTAGAGATTAGCAATGACCAAAACTTTAACCAGATTAAGGTGTCCATGATTTGTCAGGTTTCTGCCATTCCCATTCTTTTCTAGGAATTTAGAGATCCCTTTTGAACTTTTACCCAGTTTCCTAACTCAAAGTACTCAGGTCTTTGAAAATGGGAGAAAAGATTTAATACCTGGCATTGTTTTCCTAGAGAAAGTCCATAAAATTCTGATAAGATTTCTTTTATTCCTAAAAATGTGGAAAGGGCTCTGTCAGAATGCAATGGCCAGTGATTTGCTTTAGCTTGAGGGGCAGAGAAAAAAACCCTCTCTAGTTTTATTTAGCTTTTTTGCTTTTTTTTTTTTTTTTTAAAGATTCTACCAAAAGCTCCTTGAAATTCTCTCTCTCCTTTTCTTGGAGCCCCCAGCTAGGATTTTCATTTTAACCGTCATCTTTCTCTTACTAACCACCTTGTTCACAAATAAGGCCATATATCATTATAAAGAAGTTTTGATCAATTGTAGTTTTATATCTGGAGTGAATCAGCCTTAAATCAAGAATTATGAATAGACTTAATAGAACAGAGAAACTTGGCAGGAAATCAATACTGTCTAGGGCTCAATAGGAAGGACAGGAAAGCTCATTATAGCCTTATTCAGAGTCTCTTTCAAACCTACCTCACCAGGATATCCCAGAGGCAGGAAAATGTAATGGCCAAGGAAACAAAACCACTTTAATATCCATTCTTCCATTGTTTGGATCCAGTACTAAGACTTTTTCTCTATTACCCTCTACCCATTGATGAACTGTTTTGAATCTCTTGTGTTTCCTTGGAAATGACAGCTATGAGCATCTTCACCTCTCATTCAAAGCTCATATTCAATGTGCGTCTCTCCACTCTCATTTTTCAACCTAAAGTTGCCTTGTCAAAAAACATCAGTATATGACACTATCCAGTTCTTTATGCTTACAGAAGTCCTTTTTAGAAGCTTCCTACACAGATATCCAAATAGGCCTCAGATTAATTATCTTTAAAGGATGCAGCCTAGGCTGTATCATAATGTCTTGGCTAGTACCAATAAGATTCTTGTGGAGAGAAAGAGACACTGGTGCACTTCTCAGCTGTTTAGCACATTGTTAGAGCACAGTAAATACCCCATTAGGCAAGACTGGCCAGGAAATCTCTTTAGGGCAACTGTAATCCTGTGTTAGAGAATTTATATGGGTCAATTGTTTTGTCTTTCCACTGGGAAGCCAGTTGCACCTAATGGTGACGGTTTGTAAGATGATGTTAATTCCACTGGCAGTAGTCATTGCCATTATTTATCTTTAAATATCTCAGCTATATCAATATGCTGCTAAGAAATAGAAAGGGTGGGGGCAGAGTCAAGATGGCCGCTTAGAAGCAGCAAAAGTCGAGACCTCTGTCAAAACCCCTCCCACACCAATCAAAAACAAAGTACTTTGAGGGAACAGAAAACAAAATCTAACAACAGGACAGAACAGGGGGACCCTCATGCTTGATTCAACTTAAAAGGTACACAGAGAAGGCTGAATTTTTGGATTTAAGGACAAGGAAGAAGGAAGGTCCTAGGACCCCTCTGCCACCTACTGTGCTGAATCTTCAGTGGTCACTAGAATTTTAGGGTGAGGGCTCCAGCCCAGAGGGAGTGCCTTACTACTTTAGTTGTACAAGGCTCAGGGCTCTGACCAGAGGCAGCTGGAGGGGAGATGCGGAGGGGAGTGGAGGGCAGCCTAGTCATAGCCACTACTCTCCATCTTGGGCTTCCGCTTCTCGAGATTTTGGCCTCAGGGAACATCCAGCTCAGCAGATCATATCTGCCCCAGCTTAATCTAGTCTATCAATAGGCCAGATAAGAAGTCTTCAGAGGGCAGGGAAGCTCAATATCCAGCACCCCTCCCCTACCAACTGACTCATATCCCAGGGTGAAGGCTGCAGCAGCCACAGAATATCTTGATAACAGGGCAGGAAGCACAGCTCCCTTCAGCCTCCACACCTTCACCTTCACCTTCAGCTTCTGCTGCCAACTGGGTAATATCTGACCTCAGGGCTCAGTAATACTCCATCAACTTAATCCAGTCAATCAGCAGAGCAGAGAAGAAGCCCCTTCAGGACAGAATAGCCCAAACCCACAGATCCAGCAAATAATCAGAAGAACAAGATTACAGCCAATGACAGGGGGGAAAGAAGGAAAAAATATGAGTAAATAACAGAAAAAGAAAAAAGAAATTACAGTTGACAGTTTCTATCCAGGTAATGAACAAAGAGCAAATGGAACAGAGGAGGACCAAGGAATACCAAGAAAAAACGCAGAAACTCCAGTGAAGTGGACTCGGGCTTTGGAAGAACTCAAAACACAATTCAAAAAACAATTAAGAAAGGCTGAAGACAATTGGGAAAAGAACTTAAAAAGCAAAATAAGTCATCTGGAAACAGAGGCACATGAACTAAAACAAGAAAATAATATCTTGAAAGCCAGAATTGACCAGCTTGAAAACAAAGCAAAGAAAGTTAAAGATGACCTGCAAAGAAAAACAGATCAAACGGAGAAGGATGACCAAAAAGCCAGGGATGAAATTCAGTCTTTAAAAATTAGAATCCAACAACTAGAAGCAAATGACTTCACAAGGCAGCAAGAGTCTACAAAACAAAATCAAAAGAATAAAAAAATTGAGGAAAATATGAAACACCTCATTGATAAAACTACAGATCTGGAAAATAGATTCAGAAGAAACAATTTAAGAATTTATTGGACTACCAGAAAATCATGACAAAAGAAAAAGCCTGGACATCGTTCTACAGGAAATTATCCAAGAAAACTGTCCCAACATTCTTGAACAAGAGGAAAAAGTGGAGATTGAAAGAATCCACAGATCATCTCCTGCATTTAATCCCCAATTGACAATGCCCAGGAATATTATTGCCAAATTCAAGAACTACCAGACCAAGGAAAAGATACTACAAACTGAAAAGGAGAAACCATTCAGATAACACGATAATATGGAACCACAGTTAGGATAACACAAGACTTGGCTGCATCCCCACTGAAAGATTGGAAGGCATGAAATATGATATTCTGGAAAGCAAGGGAACTGGGTCTACAACCAAAAATTAACTACCTAGCATAATTGACTATATTCTTGCAGGGGAAAGTATGGTCATTTAATAAAATAGAAAACTTCCAAGCATTCCTAAAGAAAAGACCTGACTTAAATAGAAAATTTGATGCCCAAACACAGAACTCAAGAGAATCACCAAAAGGTAATTAAGAAAGAGAAAAATAACAAACAAAAAATCTTTTTTAAGGGACCCAATAAGTTCAAATGATTTATATTCCTATAAGAAAAGATGATATTGGTAACTCTTAAAAATTGTTATTATCATCAGGGTAGCTAGAAGAAGTATACTTAGAGGGAACAGTGACAAAGTGTATAGGATGAAATGTCAAAAAAATGTATATATATATTTACATAT
>NC_058133.1:78989350-79014605 GCF_016433145.1 Gracilinanus agilis
GGGTAAAAAAAGAGGTTAATACTAAGAGAAATGGGAAAAGAAATAAAATAGGGTAACTTTATGTTTCATAAAAAAGTGCATGGGGGGAGGGAAGAAAAGACCAATACAATGGAAAGGTGAAAGAGGTTGGAGACAGTCTCCAAGAAAATTTTAATTATTATAGTGGGAAGGGTCAGAAAGGTTCAAATGGAAGGAAAACCTCCAACTCCAAATTCAATCATCAACATCATCAACACCATCAACAACAACATCATCAACATCAACAACATCAACAACATCATCAACACCATCAACATCATCATCAACATCTAACTATCCATATTTTCCTGGCCCAGGAAAGATTTATGCTGGTTGTCCTATTCTAATAATATATTATGCAGAGCAGAGTACTGAATGAGAGCCAAAAGACCTAAACTTTAGGGTTGAGTGCCACTATGTGTCCTTTGAGGGTAAAAAGACAGCCTTCTTTTTCCTGAATTCAATTTCCTCATTTATGTATGAGTGAAGCTTACCTGAACTTTGCATTAAGTTAATCAATTAAATCAAAGAATAAACCAAATATAAACAAGAAAAAAAAGAACATAAGTTTTTTGATAGAACAACAACAACAAAAAAGAAAATCACTGAGTCCATGCCATGTGAGGATCATTTGAACTGTACAGGAGTATTTCTTCTTGAGAATACTTGATTTAATACCAGAAGATCCAAATCTTTCTACAGGACCAGGCATCCATCATTTTTATTTGCTATTTTATTCTACTTAAAAGATTTTTCTTCTTATCCTTAAACAAATAAATAGGAACACTCAATCAGATTTCATTAGATCCTTCTTAGTAGCAGTTATCAGAAAATATAGTTTGTATTTGTTTAGAACATTAAAAAAAACTAAAATTCATCAGAACTTACCTTTGGAACTCTTCAAGTTCTAGAAGGCATATCTGGTGAAGAGTGATTATACTATTCTGATTGACTACAGGGAACAGAACCAGTATCAGTGAATGGAAATTGCAAGGAAAGACATATTGCCTAGATCAGTGATGGGCAAACCTTTTAAAGAGGGGGTCAAAGGAAAGGAAATGCTCATCTATCAATCTGTTTCTAAAGCAACTCTTCTGAAGCTTCATTGTATTGTATCCTACTCATTGTATACATCAGATTAGGAATAATGTTGTGGGGCCCAATAGAATATTTCAGTGTGCTCCCCCCACATCTGGTCCTTGGGCTGTAGTTTGCCCATCACTGGCCTAAATGAAAGGAGGGAGAGGAAGCTTCCTAAAAATGTCCCAAAATGGAGTGTCCTATCTCAATATATGGTAATCTCTCCAAATTGGTGGTCTTTAAGGATACACAACAGGTGTTTGTCTAACCATCTTTCGGATATATTAAGGTAAGAGTTTTTTTTTCATTTATAGATTGGATCATCAAGGTTAGAGGTCCATTCTAACATAAATTAATTTAAAAAATTTTCCAACTAAAGAAGGTTATTTGGTTCTCTATGAAGGGACACAAATGGTGAGTGCTCCCTTGAGGGATGAAATTGACACACCTCAAGAAACATTGTTGGTATTAATCTGCTTTTACTTATGACAGGAAAAGATGTAAAATGAAGGAATGGATAACTAAGGAGTAGGAGTATGAATGGCAAGTAGGTGTTTAAGGTGGATGGGCAGGATGGGATATAAAACAAGATTTGATTGATACGGTCAAGGACTGGCTAGATTTTGTGGAATATGTAATATTGTACTCACCCACCAATCAGAACAGTTTGGCCTAAGCACAGAAATTCCAAAGCTGAATGAGTTAAGTTATTCAAGGAATTATTTCTGGATATCCATTCAGAGGCAGGAACTATGGTAAACACTAAGAGCTAATGAGATTATTCACTGTTTTTGATAAATAAAAACATTCCTCATCTTCTCCTTCTTAATCGTATTTTTCATCATCTTTATCATATTGTAATGGATATACCTAGAGTCAGAAATACCTGCCTCTAAAAAATTGGAAAATGAGGGTATGCCCTTTGATTGGGGAATGGCTGAACAAATTGTGGTATCTGTTGATGATGGAATACTATTGTGCTCAAAGGAATAATGAACTGGAAGAATTCCATGTGAAGTGGAAAGACCTCCAGGAATTGATGCAGAGTGAAAGGAGCAGAACCAGGAGAACATTGTACACAGAGACTGATACACTGTGGTACAATCCAATGTAATGGACTTCTCTACTAGCAGCAATGCAATGATCCAGGACAGTTCTGAGGGACTTATGAAAAAGAATGCTATTCACATTCAGAGGAAGAACTGTGGGAGTAGAAACACAAAAGAAAAACAACTGCTTGTTCACATGGGTCGATGGGGATATGACTGGGGATGTAGACTCTAAATGATCACCCTTGAGCAAATATTAATAACATAGAAATAGGTCTGGATCAATGACACATGTAAAACCCAGTGAAATTGCTCGTTGGCTACAGGTGAGGGGTGGGAGGAGGAGAGGAAAAGAACATGAATCATGTTACCATGGGAAAATATTCTAAATTAATTAATAATTAAATAAACTTAATAAAAAATACCTGCCTCTGACATTTATGCTATGTAACTATTGGAAAGTCACTTAATATCTGAAAGCCCATTTCTCTTCAAAGAGGAGATAATTATCATTATAATACCAATGACACAGGGTTGATATGGGATTTAAATAAATACCTCCTCCTTAACCAAAAAAAGAAAGAAGGAAAGAAAGAAAGAAAGAAAGACAGAAAAAAAGAAAGGAAGAAAGAAAGAAGGGAAGAAGGAAGGAAAAAAGAAAGAAAGGAAGGAAGGAAGAAAGAAATAGGAGAGTGGATCAATGGAAGAAATTAGGGGTAAATGACCTCAGCAATCTAGTGTTTGATAAACCCAAGATCCCAGATTTTATGATAAGAATTCACTATTTAACAAAAACTGCTGGAAAAATTGGAAAATAGTACGGAAAAAATTAGGTTTAGCTCAACATCTCACACCAAGATATATCTATATGCTGCCTCTGAATTGCAGAAAGGCAGTTAAATTACTCACAGGGCAGTTCACCTGTGACTGCTAGTCTACTTAAAATTTAGCAGTTTAAGCCCTTTCCTTTCTCATTCCCTTTCCTGAAAAGAGAGGTACAATCTGGTCTCCTTATGGGTGCTCTAGAGAAAATTAGTTCACATTGACAAAGGCAGATAGCTTCCCTCTGCCTACTGATGTGCAGTGTAGTTGCCAACATATATATGTAATTGAGATGAGATTATCTGAAAAGTACTCTTTAACAAAGCAAGTATCCTTTGGCTCATTCTTCCAGAGGCTGACAGGCTATGTCTTTCCTTTAGGGTTCTAGGGTCTGCTGAAGGGTTTGGAGAAGGCTTTTCTTTTTCCTTATCATCAACTAAAGGCCCCACTAGCCATGTTCCTCCCATTGTTAGGGACCAGGACTAAACTACTAACTTATTCTATTTAAACACTTAATAACAATTAGCTTTTACAAAGATATATTTATTTTAAAACACAGCAAGAGCCAAGTACAAACATTTCTCCCCAACATCTTGGAAGCACATTCTCCTTCACACAATCTCAGTCTGGGAAGAATAAATAGGCTCACTCTTAGTACAATTCCTACAGAATATTGGTCTCACCAAGTCCATATATAGATGTAGTATGACTACAGGACAAGCCCTTGTCCCAGTTATCCTGGCTGCATCTGGAAGGTCAGTCCTGAAAATCACTTCTCCCTCCTAGGGGCATTGATGCTGGACTCTGCCTGGGCTTGACCTCCCAGATTTGCATGGCTCATTCTTCTGACCTCCAAATTAATTTTTTTGACCTAAAATGAAGAAGAGCAGATGCTGAGTCCATGACTACAGGACAAGCCCTTGTCCCAGTTATCCTGGCCTGAATCTGGAAGGTCATTCCTGAAAATCACTCCCCACTCCTAGGGGCATTGATGCTAGACTCTGCCTGGGCTTGACCATTCAGGTTTCCATGACTCACTCTTCTGACCTCCAGATTGATTTTTTTTTACCTAAGATGAAAAAGAGCAGATGCTGAGTCCAAGGACCAAAGCCTGTTTTTAAGGGCCACATGACCTCCAGGATAAGATGGTCCTGAGGTCTGTCCTTTCCTGGTATTATGTCTCACTGGATATTGTGAATGAAGGCATCTAGCTATGAACAGAACAGCTGAAAAAGAATATGTTGATAATAATAAGACTTATTCTGAATGCATTGAGCTAATCAAAATATTCTCATGAGCTAATTGGAGTCAGCTACAGAATGTCCATACACATTCTACAATCTCTCCAAGTCCATCTGAACATTCTCAGATACAGGCATTTCTGCATGAAGGGAAGCCTCAAGAGGCAATCATTGTTGTACATACAATAGCCTATATTGGTGGTTGATCCTTTCTAATATTTGGAAGGGATTGCAGAGGTTCCTAGATTTTGTAAGATTTAAATTAATGTCCAATATTCCAGGTATTATATTTTATAAAATTTATTAATAATCATTTGAAGTAGAAGGAATAAAAACCTGATTACCTAACAAAAATAAGAGTTGGCCCAAAGCCAGTTTCCACTGCTGCTGATCACAGGAAGAGAGAGAGAGAGGTGAGGCTACACAAAATTTATATTCTCTCTATGTTAGCATGTAATGTGAGAAGGAACATGGGATGCTGGGAATAGTAGTTCTAGGGTTCAAATTTTAATTACAAAATTTGGAGATAGAGAGGACTTCCAAGGTCATCTCATCCAACTCCATCATTTTATAGGCAAGAAAACTAAGGCCTAGTAAGGTGAAGAGATTTTTCCAGAGGTACTAAGAGGGAGAACTAAGATTTTGAACCCACACTCCCTGAATTCCAGTCTAGTGCTCTTTCTGTTGTACCATATTATTTATTCATATAGCTCAAGATATCTATATCTATCATTCTATCTTCTGAAAGGCTGATTGGCCAGGTCAAGTCAACAAACTTTTATTAAATACTTACTAAGAGCCACACACTGTGCAAAATTTTGGGAACACAAAAAGAGGCAAAAATAGTCTCTACCTTCAAGGAGCTTGCAATCTAATGGGAGGGACAGCAAGTAAACAAATAGGAAGATAAACAGGAAATAATTAACGTGTGGGGAAGAATACAAAAACAGCTACCTCTTTGGATATTTTGACAAAAGTAATTATTCAACTCAAGTCATTAACAGCTACCAGCAAAGGAAGCCATCCAAGAGATTTAGAGCCATAATAAACTTTAGAGGCAAATGAGCCAACCTCCTTGTCCCCATTTTACAGATGAGGAAACTGAGGCACAGAGGCATTTCAGTTATTTGCCTAGGGTCACACAGCTAATAAGTGATTGCGTTGTGGTCTGTACCCACATTTTCATGATTCTGGTCTGGTGTGCTTCTCTGGCAGGCTGCCTCTCATGATGTTCATTACTCAAACAGTAAACAGCCATTTGGGAAGTTTCCATACTGTACTTTATTATCTTTTTATGTCTTACAGCAAATATGCTCAGACTATAATGTAAGCATGTTTTTCTTGTAAGTCATGAGAATCCAGAAAGGCAATGAGACTTAAGGGGGATTGAGACCCAGGCCATACGTAAAGTATTTTTGGAGCTCTTCCCAGACCTTTAACTTTGGGGTGGGGAATGAGAAACTAAATGAAATTGTGGTCAATATAAGAATTCTTTCATGGGAACTGTAATGGGGGCCCAGTGCAGGTGCAGAGAGACTCAAATGGTATCTCCAGATGGAGAATACTGGGGAGATCCTAGCAAACTCATGATGATGTGTAAGGGAAGTACCTGAGGAAGATGGGATCATGCATGGTCATCCTCTAGCCAATTCCAACTTGGTTGAGAGGAGCCCTTTTCTACTGGTTGCATGATTAGAACTGTTGATTTTTTTTTTTTCAAAAAGGCCTGAATCAGCTTTGGTCATCTCTTTACCTCCTTATCGTGAGTTATACGCAATTGGTGTGATGGTGTCTGTGAAGGGAAGGGAAGGAGAAGGCAGAAGGAATAAGTGTATATAGAGGACATACTATGATAGGTTCAATGCTAAGCACTTTAAAAATATTTTCTCGTTTGATGAAATTATTCTGTAAAGAGAAGAGTCTCCCATTGAGGCCATCTGGATCCAAAACCAGGGTTTTTTGACTGTTTTATTTGTTCTTTTCCATTCTATGAGAAGGGAATAGAGTCTCTAATCATTATTGAGAGGGAGAGACTCAGGAATCCTGGAATCAGAATCCAGGCCAGGTTTGATAGCTGAGTAGAATCAATGCCCCCAAGGAGCCAGGAACAATCTTTGATCTTCCAGAGTGACATTCAAGACTTCATCCCATAGATTGGATTCATTTGCCATATCTTGACATAGATTTGATGGGAGCAATAGTACTAAATTTGGAGTCTATTTCTTCTTGGAGACTAAGGTAGAGTAGAGGAAAGTATATTCTGGCTTTTTTGGAAGAAATGTTTATAGCCTTGTTCTTGCTGTATCTTGAAATAAATACTTCTTTGTAAAATTTATCCAGCATTAAAAGTGATTAAATGGAATTGAAGTACTAGATTCTGGTCTCTTAAAAATGTTGGGGCTTGAACTAATAACAAAGAAAAGAGATACCTCGCAAACCCCAGAGGGTACCTAAAAACTCTGAGGGAGAAAATATAGCAAGCCAGGTCCTAAGGAAGTGGGGCCAGAGTAAATATATTACAGAATGATTCTTTCACATTTACTTTTCAAAAACCTTAGAGTAAAACTAGAAGAATTTGGGCTAAGTTGAGAAAGAGGGATATTCAGATATTCATTGCCACAAAGATAATTTCTAAGTATCCTATTAGACTTTACTTCCCCATTATAGTTAGGATTAAAGCCATCATCTCCTAAGGGACCCCCCATCCCCATCAATTTACATAGCATTTCCTTCATTTTTGCATATGTAATTACAAAATATACAGGATGTCCCAAAAGTTTTAGTGTATACTAAAATCTAAAGTTTAATATCAAAGTTATACCAAGATTTTTGGGATACCCTGTATATAAACTCCTTGTCCTGCCAGGTTTGGTATGACAAGCATATTAGTTAGGTCTTCTTTGACTAGTCCCAGGTCTAGTCTTTGCTTTCCTAGGGCCTTGTTTGAAAAGTTCTCTGTCCTAGACTCACTTTTGGGCTAGATAATGAGAAATGACACAATCTAAATCTGAGCAATTTCAGGATTGTTAACCCTCAAGGGATTATAATCCCTGGCTGACACCCAGTTGTGTGGGTGTTTTGTCGTCCCTGATTTTAATTGTCTTCCTGATCCCAGACCCACTCCTTCTTCCTATCCTTTCCAGTTCTATCCTTCAGGCAGTGACAGAATCAAACAAAGCTGCCAAGATCCCAGGTTTAGGATGTACTAGAAGAGCTTCTTAAGTCCTCATTTAAGCACTTTTGAAAAATGTTTATAAACTCTCCTTCCTTGTGGCCCAAGATGGCTCTCAGTTAGCAGAACCTTTAACAAGTAATATCCTTAAGAGGGTCCAAGAACAGCTATTACTTTCTATTATCTTGGCAACATCTCTCAAACCAGCCCCCTTTTCTCCTCTGGCCCTGCCACCACTCTGGTACAGGTCCTCATCACTTCCTACCTGGACTATTGCAGAGGCCTCCTTGTTGGTCACCCTGCCCCAAGTCTCTCCCTACTCCAGCCTATTCCCCATTCATGCAACAAATGGATCTTCCTAGAGTGCAGATCTGACCAGGTCAATAAGCTCCAAAGGTTTTCTATTGCCTCCAGATTCAAATACAAGTAACCTTTCCAAATCACGGGTGTTAGGGGAATGGCATCCCTGAGATCTGAAAAACTGCATAAAATTTTTCAGCCTTCCCTCTGTACCAGAGAAGGTATCTGAATTTTGTCTTTTTATTTTATGGGGTATATGTAATATCTTATTGTAAAATTTGGGTTAAGTATTTGGTCAAAGGCTATCTAGTTTCTAAACTTTTTCTGTGTCATCTGCTGGCCTTCGCCTGTTATCTTTGGCTTCCACAAAACTCCCCCCAAAATTCCCATTTAATTTCTTATGCTGACCTATGATAGACATATTTTTAAATCCATACCTTCTGCCTTGAAATCAATACTAAGTAGTAGTTCCAAGCCAGAAGAGAGATAAAGGTTAGGCAATTGGGGTTAAATGATTTGCCCAGCAGCTAGGAAGTGTCTGAGTCCATATTTGAACCCAGGACCTCTCATCTCTAAGCCTGGCTCTCAAACTACTGAGCCACTTATCTGCTCCTGACCCACGATATATTGAAATCATGATAAGGAAAGTCAAGATGTGGAAAGGATACCTGTACAAAATCCTCTATTTAGCATTCGAAGCCATTCATGCCTTCCACCCTTTACTTACCTAGTCCCATTACATCTTACTCTCCATCCCATTTGATTCAGTTACACTGGCTCTTTGCTGGAGAGATCAAGACTCTCCATCTTCTGATTCCCTGAATTTTCACTGGCTGTCTTACATGCCTGAAATTCTCTTCATCCTTATTTCTGCCTCCCGAATCCTTCAAGTCCCAGCTAAAATATCTTCTGCAAGAAGCCTTTTCCCATAATCCCTAATACCAGTGTCTTCCCTCTATTGATTATCCCCAATTCATCCTGGATATATCTTAATACTCCAATGCCAGTACCTTCCCTCTATCGATTATTCCCATTTTGTCCTGGATGTATCTTAATACTTGAGTGGCAGTGTTTTCCCTCTATTGATTATCCCCAGTTAGTCCTGCATATATCTTGTCCTTTCACAGTTGCATGTATATTGATGCTCCCATTAGACTACTTCTTGAGATTAGGGACTGGTCTTTGTATTCCTGGAGCTAAACTCAGTGTGTGGCACATAGTAGGCAGTTTAAAAATAATTGTTGACTGACTGACATCCCACTTAGAAAAGAGTCATCCACAAAAGCCTTAAATTATCAATAGTTCCCCAGCAGGGGACTCTCTTCCTCTCTCAAAGGAATTGTCTGCTTCAGGGTGGCCTCTCCTAACTTTTCCATCACAAAAGACATCAACAATAGAGCAGCTGTAAAAGCCCAAGAGTTATTCTTAATGGTTAGTTCCCATTCGCCTAGCAAGGCCAGTGTCTGATCCTGCTGCCCTTTAACTATGTGGGGCAATCTCTGAGCAGGCAGAGGCAGAGGAGGGTCTGTCCCAGCTTGTGAAGCCCAGGGGCAGCCACTGGAACATGAGTGGCCCCTGATTGCTATGTCACTTCCCCAGAGGTCATATTAGCCTAGCTTGTTCCTGTCCCCTGGAACAACTCGCATCAATAGCTTCAGGGGGAGTCTTTCCCAAAGAGCTGGTGGAACTGGAACACCTGGGGCTTTTGGGACACATTCCTAGAGGGATGGAGCAATAGATCAATCATCAGAATGCAGCCTGTACAAAGGTTTACTGTCAAACCTAGAGCTAAAAGGGACCTTTAGAGCTATCTAGTTTACTCCTTCACTTAACTGATGAGCAAACAGAAGCCCAGAGATGTTAAGCATCTTGCTGATAATAGGTGGGATTTGAACCTAAGTTCTTTGACTAGAACTAGTGCTCTTCCCATGACATCATGCTGTGTCCCTGAGCTACTATCTCATTACTGAAACACTGTTTAAGGACCTAGATCCTTTACTTCAGGTATCAAGCACAGTCACTGTGGCTTATAATATGTATTTACACATATGTGTATATATTTATATATACACAAGAACTCAAAAGAAATGTGAGATGCAAAAATTTAGAAATCTCTCCATTCTAAATGTTCATTTGTGCCTGACCGATGGTAGAGCCTTCTAAGCTTCTATTGATCTGATCAATCACAGTTGGACACAGTGTAGATTGACCCCCACATCGTGATGTCATTTTGGCCCTCTTTGAGTATGAAGGACAAAAAAACCCACCAAAGTATGTGTGTGGGGAGAAAGACATAGGTTTCCCTTTCCACTCTAATTTGTTCTCTTTGCCCTGCTCTCTTGCAGTGTGTTAGCCAACCTGCTTCTTCTGGTTCAAAACTCCTAGGCTGGCTGGCCAAACAAGGGGGAAGGGTAGGAGTGAGTAGAATTCTTCCTCCCCAACCCCCCCCCCCCAGGGGAGTATTTGGACCAGAAGGCAATAACTGTTTAACTGAATCCCTTTTAGTTCAAGCAATGGAGGCTGTACAAGCTTGGTTAATTCAGGGTCAAGTTGGTAAATGGATAGGAAATAATCCCACCGAGGTTAACAACTCTCACTGCTTAAATTATTCCCTAAACCCTAGGATAGAATAGATTCTGGGTTGTCTTCAAATACAGATGACTTGCTCTCAGGAAAGAAGCTGCACCAGTGCTTATTTGAATGGAGCTTTTCTTTGGTAAAGTATATTGAATGGTAAGTATATCCTAGTTAACTTCACACAGGCCCAGTAGCTTAACAAGCAAAGGGGCTTATTATTTTCAGGAAAACAGGGTGAGGGGAAATGGTTTCAGGAATGAAAGGGAGGTAAGCTATCTAAAATCTTCAATGAACTTGTTGGCTACAGGGAATGTGTTTTGAACAACTTAACTTCTATCCCACTCACTAAGTAATCTTTCTCCTAATCTAATGTAACTAGGTTTAAGATGGAAAGGTAATCTTGCTTGAAGATCTGTATAGAGATTAGTTAAGATGCTGCAATTGAGATATTCTCTCAGTAGTAAAGCAGTAAAGTAACACTCATCCCTTGAGGTCAAAGACGAGCTAACCAAAGAGTAATCTAACTCTTCCTCCCAGTCCTTGAACCCACAAGGAATGTGATCAAAGTATCCTTGCAAGTAGGGTGACCTGGCCTTTTATACTCAGGTTTCTAACTGCCCCAACTGCCCCCTCTCCTGGAATTCTGTGAGGCAGCTTTGACCCCACTTAAGATCATGGATGTTAAAAGTGCCATCTGCAAATCAGCACATTGAAATACCTACATTCAATTCTATCAATTCAACAAGCATTTATTTTTTTATTTTAATTAGAAATATTTTTCCATGGTTATATGATTTATTCTTCCTCCCTCTCCTCTTCCTTCTCCTTTCTTGGATCTGACAAGCAAGTCTACTGGGTTTTACATGTGTCATCACTTAATACCTATTTCCATATTATTGTAATAATCTTTTAAAACCAAAACCCCCAATCTTATACCCTATAAATATGTTTTTCTCCTATGTTTCTACTCCCACAGTTCTTTCTCTTGATGTGGATAGCATTCTTTCTCATAAGTTCCACAGGATTGCTCTTGATCATTACATTGCTATTAGAACTTAGTCTTAGAATTAGTCTAAAATATTTGATCATCCCACAACATTTCAGTTACTGTGTATAATGTTCTCCTGGTTCTGCTCATTTCACTCCATATCAGTTCACAGAGGTCTTTTCAGTTCATATAGATTAAGCAGTTCATCTCAATAAGCATTTAGTAAGCCCCTTCTATATACTAGGTACTAAGAAAAAAGTTCTAGAAGAGTTTATATTCTGTTGAGGTTGGAGAATACAATATGGACACAGAAAAGCAAAAACAAGGGAAAAGCCCGACCATTTCTACAAAGTTCAGTTGTGTTCATTACCATAAAAGATTTTCCTGGATCTGTTCTTTTTTCTACTCAAGACAGTTTTGTCCAAATGGTTTTGACGAATATTATCAATATTTGACTATTGTAATATTGTCAAATTTTACTACTGTAGCATTTGACTAATATTACCTGGCAATAATCATTGCTTTTTCTTTCTCCTTAAAAAGCCAAGCTAAATGCTGCTCTCACTAGCTGGAAAAGATATACTATTTATCACACAATTTTATTGCTCCCTGTAACTCCATCAAGTGCCCCTAATTATAGTAATATCTAAATAAAAAAGAAAATATAATTAGAAGAGATAGTGTAAATGCAAAATCATAGAAGTTGGCAAATAATTGGTGATGGGGAAAGGAGGAGTCAAAGACAACTAAGATTTCTAGTCTGGATGACTGGGAATATGGTTGTTCCATCCACAGAATAGGGAAGCTAGGAAAAGGGGCAGGTGATCGCTAGTTTGGGACATATTGAAGTTGAGATTCAATGGGTCACACAGGTGTCCAATATGTAGCTGGGCCTGGAGATCAGAAGGCTATATCACAGGCCTCAATATATACTTTTGGTAAGTATCTACACAGAAGTTATAATTGAAGTTATATGAGAGTGAGACCATTAAGGGAAAGATTGTAAAAAGGAAAAGAAGGCTAAGAGCAAAGCCTTAGGGAAGAGTTCCATTTAGGGGCTGGAAGAAGATAAATCAGCAAAGGAAACTGAGAAAGAGTAGTCAGAAAGATGGAAGGAAAAAGAGGAGGTAGCAGTGTCATAGAACCTGAGGGAAGAATGAATATCAAGAAAGAAGAATTAGGTTTCTAGTCAAGATAGCAGAGTGTGCGTTGAAGAGAGCTAGATTCTTGAAGTCCCCATTTGGAAAACAGTAACATACAAACCAAAAAAAAATAACTAAAAACAAGAGACCCCCCCCACACACACACACATAAAATGAACAAAGAGAGGGAAAGTGCTGACACAATGAAATAATACTGAAGAATTGAAGAGTGGACTGGCTACCTGGTGATGACATTTTTTTTTTTTTGTCTATGGCAACCCAGGAAACAAAGAAAATTGAATAAGGGCCCTCAATCCCAAATAGTTCCCTTCTTTTATTGCTGTGTTTGTGGCAGAATTATGATAAAAGTGGTAGAGGGTGCTAAGAAACTCACAGATTTAATAATATCAACAGACTTTAATTTGTCTATTGGTATTCTAGAAGTGAGATTCTTGTCCTAATGACCAACAAGTGAACATATTACTAGAGGAGCTGAACCTTTATGAGTGTTGGCCTTCTTTTGAAACCAGAAGAAAGAAGTGGCAACTAAATGGAAAAATGGTATCCAAGTATGTAAGACTAATGTAAAATTAAGATCTGCATTAAAATATGGCACTCAATATAACTTGAAGATAGTGACTTCCAAAGACTACAGTGACAAAAAAAATTGAGTGCAAATATTTTGGAGAGCAAGCTGTCAATACACAATGAGTCAAACAACTGAGCATATTTTTTGACCCTGAGATGAGATTGCTAGAACTTTATCCTTAATATTATTTAATATATGTATAACCCAGATTGAATTGCTTGCCATCTCCAGGGGTTGGGAGGGAAGAAAAAAGGGAGACAGTTTGGGTTATATAACTTCAGAAAATTTATGTGGAAATTTGTTATCAAAATAAAAATAATTAATTAAATGTTTTTAAAAAGTAAAAAAAAATCTATTAAAAGAATTTATAGCTGCTTCATTTGCATAGCAAAATACTTTTAAAAATCCCCTGAGTCCTAAAATTAGAGGACTGAATAAGTTAAGGTATAGTAATATAATGGAATATTATAGTATCACATAAAAATTATGTTAAGATTACTAGGAAATGAAGAAAGAGTGATGCAAAGCAAGATCATCAGAAGCATAATTGTGTCTGGCAACCAAAAAGCTCTTTCTGAATCTTGGTGTGATCCAAACTTCAAAGATCCTATCTCTCAACTGCTTCCTACCACTGGTTTGATTCCATCAGGGAGCAGTGGGAAGTTCTGGCTGTCCTGGTAAGGAGGAAAAACTTTGATGGGCATTTCCAACTCTCCTATTTCAGTTTATACTTGAGAAGACCCCTCATCCCCAGAGGTAGTTCTGAAAAAAATGCCTCCCGTTTTATATAAAAGAACAGCACTTAAACTGGCTGGTATCTTTACCAGCCACACAGGCATTTCAATTTACATCATTAAAATTTCCTCTCTGGCTGCTCTCCACACCAATGAAATTCCAAGTTCAGATAAAAGAAAATCATTAAAAGCATTAATTGAGCAGCTTGGATAATACTAAACTATTGCTATAAAAAGTAAGTTAATTGGATAAAGTCCCTGCTATCTCAAGTTTACTAGACTAAAAATAATGACATCCTTATTGATATTCCAGACATCTATTAAGCAAATATTTAAATTAAATAAATTAGTCATTTCTGGTACATAGAAGTAGAAGAGTAAGGCCACACACAGAAGAACACACAGATAGATAAAAGGCCCAGGGGGAAAAAGGATCTGAAGAATAAAGGTATAGGTTCCTCTACTATATGATTATAAACACTAACCCCCAATAATCAACATGATCAGCATTTACATAGCATTTTAAAGTTAGCAAAGCATTTTATGAATATTGTCTAATTTTATGTCAAATAAAATATTATCTCACAACATTAAATATTATCATCTCAATAACCTTGAGAAGTAGGTGTTACTATGCTCATTTTATACTTGGGGAAACTGAGGCAAGCATAAGTTCAATACGCTATCTCCCAAGCCTCCCATTTCCCTTACAATATTAAATTTTGGTTAATATTTCGTAATTCGGCCATGTGATGTCACAAGGAACATATAATAGAAAGAGTGTTGGGCTTGGAGTCCCAATCACATCTGGGTCTGAATTTTGTCTCCAGTTTTCTGGGTCTCCAGTTCCTCATCTGAAAATGGGGATATTGCATACTCACTATGGTTGCTTTAAGGATCAAATGAAATAGCTTATGTAAAACACTTTGTGAATCTAAAAGCCATTGAGTCAGGAAAAATGTCCTATATGATAGACTTTAAAAGTGATTCTGCTAAACCATTTGGGGAAGGTCCTTGATCATGAGTTAAAGTTAAGATATGCTTATTTTATCCCAAGAGATCTACTCTGGGATAGAGATATAATGAATCTGAGAAAAAGAGGAAAAATTTGACTTCCCTCTTTAGAAACCAGGTTTCCCCACAATTGAACTTGGTCTATGTGAGCTCAAACCTGGAGCTCCTTAGTGGAGAAGACACCAGACTCCCATGCTAACAGTCCCTGTTAAAACTGATTTTCGACTATTATTCCCAATCAAATCTGACTTCAGTAAAAAAGGCTTTGGAGTCAGAGGACCTGGAACTCAATCATAATTCTGCTATTTTCTGTTCATGTGACCTTGGGAAAAAAGATCTCTTAGCTTTTTTGGGCTTTAGTTTCTTCACCTACAAAACAGAAAGATTAGACTAAATGACTTCTTAGTTCCTTAAAACATTAAACTTATGATTTTACCATTATCATCTTTTTGAGGGGAAGAATTATTTCTATGATTCGACAGCAATTCAACAAATAATTATCAAGCGCTTATTATTTATAAAATATCAGGAATATAAAATCAAAACAATCCTGCCCTCATGGAGCTTACATTCTAGAGGGATACTTCTCTATCCTCCAAAGCATCTTTGTTTCATAAATCTTTATCAAATTTCATTGAATTGATGGATTGACTAGCATGATTCTCAAGTCACAGACTGGATATATTATTTCAGAAGATCTAATTTTCCTATGGAAAACTTGGCCAAGAGGTCTCACCAAACCTAGTCGAAGTTCTGAGAGCCCAAAAGACTACTTTGTCATCACACATTTTGAAAATCAAACTTAGAGCTGGAGAAATGTTGAAGGGGCCAATCTCATGAGTTTTTATTTGATTCATTTTGAGAGCTTGAGCAATTTGGCTGGGTATAGCTCTCATTGTTTTTTGGATAAATCATTTTGAATGGATGCCCAGAAGGTTGATCCTTTGGGGCTAACTGCTCTTTCAGGATGAGAGATTATGCTGTTACCTGTCCAATAATAATAGAAGTTTAATTGTTCCCCCAAATTCAGTTAAGTATATGCTAAAGAATTTATCTGATGTGAAAGAAGATAAGAATTTGTTTGATAGAATCATAATGCTTGTAGAACAGGGCCATTGAGGGAACACTGTGGATCATGATGGAATACTATAGAACAGAAATGTCTATCTTTGTACCATTAAGGAAATATAATGTGACATATTTTGCAGATGGTGAGATTATGAAAATTTTCAATGTTTTTCACAGGTTTTTCCTCTTCAAAGGAAATAGTAAAGAGGCAGAAATTTGGCAACATAATTGTGGAGGCCAGTATTTATTAATAGCACTAATGATACTCTTAAAACAAATACTATCCATAGCATTTATAGAGAATTATTAAATATATTTAATTCAATTCAAAAAGGTTTTATTAAGTGCTTTTTATTTGCAAAACATTGCACCAAGCTCTGGAGATATAGATACAAAAATGAAAAACCATGCTTGCCCTCAAGAAGCTTACATTCTATTAGAGGGGTATAAGATATCAAGAATAAATCCTTCGAGTAGGAAAGAGCAGAAATGAATGGCCACAGAAGTTTGCTATAGGAAGTACTGAGCCTTGAAGAAAACTAGATATCCTGAGAGGCACAGAGGTAAGGAGGGAATGCCATTCTATACAGTTTAAGCAAAACAAAAATATAGAAGATGCTATGTTGAGTTCAGGAGATTGCAAACAGGTCTGTTTGGCTGGAATATAGGATTCATGAAGAAAAACAATAGGAAATAAGTCTATAAAGGTAGTCTGGATTCTTATTCTGGACCATGCAACATGATGCAATGGGAAGAGTGTTGGAGTCAAAGGACACTTTGACACTTACTTACCTATGTGACTGTTGACAAGTCACTTGGTGTCTCATGTTTTCAAGCCAATGGACAAAGAATCTCCAATGATTCTTCCAGCTCTACATCTGTGGTCCTAGGACCCAAATCTAAGTCTTCATAAAGACGCAAAAGCTCTCTTTGGGGGAAATATGGGTGTTTCAAAAGCAGTAGGCTATTAAAGTTTTGCAACACTTTGTATATAGTTAGAGGGATTATTTGTATACTATATTGAACAGAGTTCCTTAGAGTTTTGTATTGTGTGAATAGTTGATGCTACAATGATTTTCACTGGAGATCTTTAGTTATGATATACTTAAAGACCTTCTGGTCTATTACCTACTTCTAACATCTTGTAATTGTTTAGCCCAAATTTTCCTCTCTAGTTAGAAGAAACAAAAACTTTATGTATTATATCTCAACAACTCATATAAAAATGTCACCTTGGATACCAATAATTTAATATTTTTATTATCATTAGCAAATTAACAAAGTTAAAGCCAAGTGTGTTGTTTTTCCCCTGGGGCGAAGGGGACCCAAGGAAACTGAGAGTATGGATTGTTTAGTTTCCTTTACTACTTTAATCAATAGTTGGTTATTCATGTTTATAAACTAATTCAGGCCTTTATTTATTTAAAGAGAATTTACTTAGTGTCTTCTTTGTCTGTAATAGCTTGCTAAATGTTGGGGGAGATACGAAAGAAACTTAAAATGTGGTCTTTCACCCTTCAGGAATTTCCCCTATAGTAGCAGAGACAAAAGAGATCCACATGAAATTGTTAAGAAATGATGCAAGGCAGTATGTGATTAAGTGCCAAAATGAATGCCGTGGGCATTAAGTGCTGTGAGAGCTCAGTGAAAAGAAAGAACAAAGTCAGCTAGAGTAGTGAGGGAAAGGCTCTTGGTGGAGGTGGCTTTTGAACTGAATCCTGAGAGATTGCCAAGAGTGATGATGGGCTAGGACTAGGGAAAAGGCATTCCAAGGATGGGAAAGAAATAGTGTGAGTAAATGTATGGGGTCAGGAATAAACATGGCATGGTTGAAGTCAGGACACAGATTAATTTGCCTGAAATAGGTTTAATTTGGGTCATGGTGGGGAAATAATATTGGAAAAGTAGTGTGGGGGCAAATTCTATAGGTTATAAATTCCACTATTATAATATTGTCATCATGTATTAATATTAGTATATGATATATTAATATAGTGGCTCTTTAAGGCTTACAAAGCACTTTACAAATATCATCTCATTAGATACTCACAACAATCTTGGGAAGTGGGTGCTGCTATTATTCTCATTTTACAGATGAGTAAACTGTGGAAGGAAGAGGTTAAGTGGCTTATCCAAAGTTATAGCTAGTAAATGTCTGAGGTTGGATTTTAACTCAGGACTTTCCGGTTCCAAGTTCAGCATTCTACCCACTGTATCACCTGTCTGCCTCCCAAACTAATAACTATAATTTTAATGTATATGGTGCCTCAAGATCTATAGAGTACTTTCCCTCAGTAATACCAGAGGAGCTAATATGAGTTTTAGCACCCCTATTTTATGTTTGGGAACACCAAGAATCAGTGACTTGCCCCTGTTTCATGTAGCTATATTACATATAGCTACCACAGCTTTTTCTGTGACATGACTAAATTGTTTTTAGTAGCATTAAACTGGGAATCTACTCCACTGCTTCATCATGGAGTGGAGGTGACCCTAGATTCTTGAAGGCTTTGCCACTGGAATCCAAACACTGGTAATCCAAACAGTTTAAGAAGACTTTAATAACAAACCTGATGGTGTATATTTGTTGTCTGAGGTCCAATCTAGTTATGTTCTGAGGCTCCTTTCACCAGCATCCAATAATTTTGTTTTTTTGGATTCAGCATTTACAAAAAAATATCTATTGGAGTAGCTAGGTGGCTCAGTGGTAGAGATTCTTCCTTCAAATTTGGTGTTCAAATTTGACCTCAGATACTTACTATCTGTGTGATCTTGGGCAAGTCACTTAACCCCAATTGACCATCCCTTTTTCCTCTGCTGCCATGAAACTTATTAATCCTAAGACAGAAGATAAGAGCTTTTTTTAAAAAGCCATGTATTAAAGCATGAAGGGATATTGATCTAGATTAATTGAGGGGACTGACTGTAAGAGCTCCAGCTCTCCTCCTGAAGGGTTTTTCTTACTCTGAAGTCTTGACTTATCCCAAGTAGGACAGAGGAGACCAGTGTTATCTCTGCAAGCTAATAATTTTAGGCTCAGCCTTTTTTTTTTAAACAACTTTTCTTATTAGAAAGCTGTAAGAGGTCTAAATCTAATTTATGGTCCTATCTTGCAGGGTTGTTGTGAGGTTCAAATGAGATAATATTTGTCAAGTGCTTAGCTGGCATGTAGTGGGTGCAATAGAAACACTTATTCCCTTCTGCTGGCCCCATGGTTCCATATGCAAATCAAATGCTAGTCAAAGTTTTATATCTTTTCTTAGATATAAATGGGTCCAGTCTTTATACACCAAAGAGATTATAAGGAAGACTTGTACAAAAATATTTATAGCCGCGCTCTTTGTGGTGGCACAAAATTGGAAAATGAGGGGATGCTCTTTGATTGGGGAATGGCTGAACAAATTGTGTGTTATCTGTTGGTGATGGATTACTACTGTGCTCAAAGGAATAATGAACTGGAGGAATTCCATGTGAACTGAAAAGACCTCCAGGAATTGATGCAGAGTGAAAGGAGCAGAACCAGGAGAACACTGTACACAGAGACTGATTCACTGTGGTAAAATCAAATGTAATGGACTTCTCTACTAGCAGCAATGCAATGACCCAGGACAATTCTGAGGGACTTATGAGAAAGAACAATATCTACATTCAGAGAAAGAACTGTGGGAGTAGAAACATAGAAGAAAAACAACTGCTTGAACACATGGGTTGATGGGGATATGATTGGGGATGTAGACTTTAAACAATCACCCTAGTGCAATTTATCAATAACATAGAAATAGGTCTTGATCAATGATACATGTAAAACCCAGTGGAATTGTGCATTGGCTCTGGGGTGGGGTAATTGGGGGGAAGGGAAAGAACATGAACCATGTAACCATGGAAAAATGGCACAAAAATTAATTAATTAATTAGAAAATGAACAAAAAAACAAAAACAAATGGACCCATTAAAAATTTCACATCTTTTATTAGGTACAAAATAATTCACTTAAATCTAAAGGTGTTCACCCTTTACAAGGTACATATCTGGCCACAGCCAAGCCTGAATGGTGGATACCTTCATTTCTCAGTCTCCTTCGCTTCCCCTTACATCCCTCAAATTTGCCTCAGCCTTACTTGGAGGAGAGCCCTTAAAACCTAAAAGGAATCTAAAGGGATTTCATGTGGGAGATGGTACTTGAAGAGAACCTTTTGGGGGAGCTTAGAACACCAAGAAGTGCAGGAGAGGAAGGAAAGCATCTAAGCATGGGAGGGTAGCCTGTGCAAAAGCCAGAAATAGAACATCGTGACTGGGAATAGCAAACAGGTGAGTTTGGCTGGAAGATATAGAGAGTATGAAGGGAATCAGAGTAACATCGATATGGAAAGGTAAGCTGGAACTACATGTTAAAAGACTACTTTCTATTTCATTCTAGGGGCAAAAGAAAGATATTAAAGCTTCTACGTTAGGAGAGTGACAGGGAGAGATTAATAAGGGAGAGAGATTGGCAACTGTGTGGAGGGTGGATTATAGAGAGAAGGGGCTGGAAGTAAAGAAACTTTTTAGGATGCTATTAACTAGCCCAGGCTAGAGCTGATGAGCATCTGAATTAGGGTGACTGCTTTGAGAAAGGAGAGAGGGGGATACATGCGGTTTTGAGGATGTAGCATATGAGATTTGGTTTCTGATTGGTGATGGGGAAGACCATGCCTACTCTACAAATCTGGTTGGTTGGCAGAAGAGTGGTGCCCTTTAAAGAAATAAGAAAATTAGGGAGGGAGAAATGGAAAGGGTAAAATAATGAGCTCTGTCTTGGACCATGGAGTTTGAGGTGTGTAGGGACACACAGGTGGAGTTCCTAATAGTCAATTGGAGTTACCCAGAGTTCAGGGGAGAGATGGAAGCTAGACATGTAGATATAGTAAATGGATATAGTAAAGATGTAGTTGGGTGGGGAGCAATTGGTTGGTATGTGCCATCGTCAGTCTGATCTCTTTGAGTATGTTGAGAGATAATATGCTGACCTAAATTTGATCAGTGACACATGTAAAACCCAGTAGAATTGAGTGTTGGCTAAGGAAGGGGGTTGAGTGGAGGGGAGAGAAAGAAATGAATGATATAATCATGGAAAAATATTCTAAATTAATTAATAAAATAAAAAATAAGACTAAAAAAAGAAAAATAAAATAAGATAAAAAAGAAAGAAAAAGGAAAAAAATATGCTGACCTAAAACACATACTTTTTTTTTCTTTTTCTTTCTTTTTTATCTTATTTTATTTATTTTTTTATATAAAAAATATGCTGACCTAAAACACATACGGGGCAGCTGAGTGGCTCAGTGGATTGAGAGCCAGGCCTAGAGACTGGAGGTCCTAGGTTCAAGTCTGGCCTCGGACACTTCCAGCTGTGTGACCTTGGGCAAGTCACTTGACCCCTACTGCCCACCCTTACCACTCCTGGGCCAAGGACTGTCCCTAGCCTGGATAAAAAAGGAGGAGGGTTGGGCGTGGGGCTAGCAACCCCACCCTGTAAAAACTACAACTGCTAAAGAAACTGCAACCTAAAGTAGGGGCAGCTGGGCTAGCTCAGTGGATTGAGAGCCAGACCTAGAGACGAAAAGGTCCTAGGTTCAAGTCCGGGCTCAGACACTTCCCAGCTGGGTGACCCTGAGCGACTATGTGTCCCATTGCCTACTGGTTGTGGCCCTATGCTCCTTGAATGGAGTCCCAGGATAAAAAAAAAACACATACACACACACACATCCCTTTGGTGATAACCATTTCTGACTTGAAATCTCATTTCTGCAAAGGTCCCATAGAAACTAATCACAAATGTTATTTCAAGAAAAAGTCATTTGCTGTGACTTAAAAGTGGAGGTCTTTCCTTGTCAAAATCATTGCCCTGTAGACATCATGGATTATACATTTAGTGGGCATAAACATAGAGTTCATTTCCCAGGATTTTATTTCACATAAGGTTTCAGGCTGAGAAAGTATGGGGGAAAGTATCTGGATTCCACAGTCCAAAAGGTTGAATTTCTCTACTTCTCCATAGAGAGGTAGAGCAAGGGCTTCATTTGCTAAGGAATGTTCTTAATGGAACCAACTTTTTAAAGTGGAGTCAGAATCCAGCCTCAAGATGAGCAGAGATAAGGAGGTCAGAGGGGGAAGTTAGCCATTAATTATATCCTTGAACCCAGGAGGACTGGTAGGATTCTCCAATTTTTAGAATTGAAATGGGTGTCTACACAGAGCTCCAATTTGCCCTAAGGGATACCTACAAATGTCCTTGAGGTAGATGGCAATGAATTTTAAGCTTTTATCATAAGTCCTAAAGTATTGGGTCCCTTTCCACTCTGACAGGGGAATTAGTGAGGATTAGATTATAATTCCCCTGGAGCCTGTAAATTTGAATCCATTCGTGTATAAGGGCAGAGAATGACTCTACTCCTTAGTACCCTTCCATTGTAACTGGCATTGCTTTTACATCATAGTTAAATGTATTTGTTAGTAGATAGGTACGTCTTACACAATCTGGAAATTGGGTTGTATGAGATGGAGACTGTGATTTGAATAACTGATTGCCCATCCCAGCTACAGGCATCCTAGGGAAAGGAGTAAGGGCTTCAGAGTCAGAGTTCTCCAAGACTTTGGGGATCTTGTATTACATATAGATGCCAGACATTTAGATTTCTTCATCAGATCTGGGTGTCTGCAGCTGCAAAGTCACATGGGCCAATAATTCAGGCAAAGGAGATTATACTTTCAGGACTGAGATTAAAACTCAGAAAACAGTGTAAAGTGAAGGGAAAGGGAAAGACTATTTGGTTTCTTTCATACTGAAGTTGGGCTTGGGATTTATTATAAATAGATGTTAGAGAAAGGATTTTTAATCAGGTGTGGGTTGGACTGGAAGGCTTCTATGGTTGCTTCCATCTCTAAAATTCTGTGATTCTTTGACCTCTGGCAGCTGAAATTGTCCTGTTCTCTGGCAAGAGCCTATGATGACTCAACAAACAAATGTATCAAAAAGAGGAATTCTGTTGCATTAAGAAAACAAGCATTTTGATGGGAGAATTGCAGGTAGGGGGAGAGACCTAATTTTGAATCTCTCCAAGTCCAGGGCAGGGCAAGATGAGGAGTAAGCCTGAGAAGAACCCTATATTGGGCCATGCCTCTGGGAAGCTCACAGGGAGTTATGGAATGGGAGTCCCATAGGACATATTAGAAGGTGACCACAGAAGGACAGAGCATGGCAAGAACGAGGGTAGAATGGCAACAGCTGCACAAATGAGGTGCCATGTTTGGGGAACAGAAAGGAGAGATTTGCTTTGGGATCCGAGTGAAAGGAATTAGGAGGGAAAGAATCTGTGGTTTGGAAGAGGGTGCAGGGGGAGACCGAGACACATGATAGGAACATAGAGATGGAGTCCAGAACCAAGTGTTCCTATATTATCACCAAAAAATGCTAGCTCCCTATTCTGCTGTTGGCAATGGTTTCAGGAGATGGTTCCAAGAGTGCTCAGAAGTTTCCTGGCAGGAGACCAGACCCCTTTGGATGGGTTTGGGAGCTTGTATGAGAAGATAAGTGTGGCGTACTAAAAAAGAACACTGGATTTGCAATCAGAAGACCTTGGTTTAAATTCTGCTTTTGTCAAACCTCATTTCATTTACTTCCCTTAGAGATTACCTTCCGTCTACTCTCTCTCTCTATCTTATATGTACATGTGTAGAGGCAGCAGGGTGGCATCCTAGAGCACACAGCACTGAGTTTGGAGTCAGGAAGACTTGAATACAAATCTGGACCTCAGATGCTTACTAGCTATGTAACCTTGGGCAAGTCAGTTAACCCTATTTGCCTCAGTTTCCTTGACTGAAAATGGGGATGATAATAACAGTATATAACTCGTAGGGTTGTGATAGCACCAAATGACATAATAATTGTAAAGTGCTTAGCACACTGCCTGGCACATAGTAAGAGCTACATAAATGTTAGCTATTATTATTATTAGAGCATCTAGTACTGGGTCTGGAGTCAGGAAGACTCATCTTCTTGAATTCCAATCTGGGTTTTTAGATAGTTGATAGCTGTATGATCCTGGGCAGGTTACTTAACCCTGTTTGTCTTAGTTTCCTCATCTGTAAAATGAACTGGAGAAGGAAATGGCAAACTACTCCAGTATCTTTGGCATGAAAACCCTGGAGTTATGAAGTGAGACATGACTGAAAAGATTGAACAACAAAAATATTATTATGATGATTATTGGTTGCTGTATTGATCAGAGTTCTTAGGTCTTTCAAAGACATTTGTCTTTATAATGATGTTATTATAAGTAAATATAAATAAATATAATAAAATAATAAATATTTATATTTATATATTACATATAATATATAAGATAACTTTGTATATTATATATAAGCACATGCATAATATATAAACAATCCTATATATTATATATAAGCACATACCATATATAAATAATTTTATGTATTATAAGCATATATAATATATGTTACTTTATATATTATATATAAGCACATATAATATATAAATAGTTATATATTATACATAAGCACATATAATATGTAAATAATATACAATAAATATAAAGAAAAATACATTATTATAAGTAATCATCATTCTCCTAGTTCTGCTCATTTTGCTCTGCTATAGTGCATGTAAATATGCCCAGGTTTCTCTGAAAAAGAATCTCACAATAATAATAGCTAACTGTGAAAGAGTGTTTGAAGGTCTGCAAAGCATTTTATGCATATTAACTTATTTGAATCTCACAATAATCCTGTGAGGTAGGAACTATCATCATCATCATCATCACCATTTTGCAAATGTGGAAACTGAGGCACAGAGAAGTTAAGTGACTTGCCCAGTGTCACATTATTAGTAAGTATCTGAGACAGGATTAGAACTCAGGTCTCTAAGTGCACCCACCACTCTAGCTATTACCCCACAAAGTGTCCAGTTGTCTGAGATAGGATCCTAGAGCTAGAGCTAGGGATTTGGGGAGGGGGAGTATAGGTAATTAGATCCATGAAATATATCTCTAGAGTGATGTTGAGGGCAGAGGAGAAGAAAGGATTAAAGACTGAGGGGCAAGCATAAGAAGAAGAATAAAGAGCATAATGCACAGCCAACAAAGAGGGAAGTTAGGCTTAAGAACGAGAGGGGTGGTTAACAGTGCCAAATGCTGTATAGATCAGGGAGAATGATTTGAGAGCTGAGGAAAATCTCCCCTGGATTTGGGGTATTAGTGATTTTTCAAAGTGTCATTGAAGTGGTTAGGTGAGGATAAAAACCAGAACACAGCTGATCAAGAAATAGAAATGATGCTACTCATTGCACTTTTCATCCTCTCTGGGACCTCCTTCCTTAAGAAATTTGACAGTAAAAGGAAGGAGGTATCAGGGAGGATGAAAAGTGCAATGAGTAGCCTGACTCCTTACCTCTAGAGTTCTTC
>NC_058133.1:79015683-79024919 GCF_016433145.1 Gracilinanus agilis
ACTTCCCTTAGAGATTACCTTCCGTCTACTCTCTCTCTCTATCTTATATGTACATGTGTAGAGGCAGCAGGGTGGCATCCTAGAGCACACAGCACTGAGTTTGGAGTCAGGAAGACTTGAATACAAATCTGGACCTCAGATGCTTACTAGCTATGTAACCTTGGGCAAGTCAGTTAACCCTATTTGCCTCAGTTTCCTTGACTGAAAATGGGGATGATAATAACAGTATATAACTCGTAGGGTTGTGATAGCACCAAATGACATAATAATTGTAAAGTGCTTAGCACACTGCCTGGCACATAGTAAGAGCTACATAAATGTTAGCTATTATTATTATTAGAGCATCTAGTACTGGGTCTGGAGTCAGGAAGACTCATCTTCTTGAATTCCAATCTGGGTTTTTAGATAGTTGATAGCTGTATGATCCTGGGCAGGTTACTTAACCCTGTTTGTCTTAGTTTCCTCATCTGTAAAATGAACTGGAGAAGGAAATGGCAAACTACTCCAGTATCTTTGGCATGAAAACCCTGGAGTTATGAAGTGAGACATGACTGAAAAGATTGAACAACAAAAATATTATTATGATGATTATTGGTTGCTGTATTGATCAGAGTTCTTAGGTCTTTCAAAGACATTTGTCTTTATAATGATGTTATTATAAGTAAATATAAATAAATATAATAAAATAATAAATATTTATATTTATATATTACATATAATATATAAGATAACTTTGTATATTATATATAAGCACATGCATAATATATAAACAATCCTATATATTATATATAAGCACATACCATATATAAATAATTTTATGTATTATAAGCATATATAATATATGTTACTTTATATATTATATATAAGCACATATAATATATAAATAGTTATATATTATACATAAGCACATATAATATGTAAATAATATACAATAAATATAAAGAAAAATACATTATTATAAGTAATCATCATTCTCCTAGTTCTGCTCATTTTGCTCTGCTATAGTGCATGTAAATATGCCCAGGTTTCTCTGAAAAAGAATCTCACAATAATAATAGCTAACTGTGAAAGAGTGTTTGAAGGTCTGCAAAGCATTTTATGCATATTAACTTATTTGAATCTCACAATAATCCTGTGAGGTAGGAACTATCATCATCATCATCATCACCATTTTGCAAATGTGGAAACTGAGGCACAGAGAAGTTAAGTGACTTGCCCAGTGTCACATTATTAGTAAGTATCTGAGACAGGATTAGAACTCAGGTCTCTAAGTGCACCCACCACTCTAGCTATTACCCCACAAAGTGTCCAGTTGTCTGAGATAGGATCCTAGAGCTAGAGCTAGGGATTTGGGGAGGGGGAGTATAGGTAATTAGATCCATGAAATATATCTCTAGAGTGATGTTGAGGGCAGAGGAGAAGAAAGGATTAAAGACTGAGGGACAAGCATAAGAAGAAGAATAAAGAGCATAATGCACAGCCAACAAAGAGGGAAGTTAGGCTTAAGAACGAGAGGGGTGGTTAACAGTGCCAAATGCTGTATAGATCAGGGAGAATGATTTGAGAGCTGAGGAAAATCTCCCCTGGATTTGGGGTATTAGTGATTTTTCAAAGTGTCATTGAAGTGGTTAGGTGAGGATAAAAACCAGAACACAGCTGATCAAGAAATAGAAATGATGCTACTCATTGCACTTTTCATCCTCTCTGGGACCTCCTTCCTTAAGAAATTTGACAGTAAAAGGAAGGAGGTATCAGGGAGGATGAAAAGTGCAATGAGTAGCCTGACTCCTTACCTCTAGAGTTCTTCAGTCCCCACAGCTGGGTCTTCTTAGCCTCACTCTAGACTCTGGAACCAATCCCTAGATATAGTGAATAGAAGGACTGACTGTACTATAACTTAGTTGGCTTGATATTCAATTAACCTTGCTTCTTTGGACCTGCTTTATTCCTTCCCTCAATTAAAAAAATCTTTATTAGTATCTTTGTTTTTTCCATGTAAAGAAGACCCAGCTGTGGGGACTGAAGAACTCTAGAGGTAAGGAGTCAGGCTACTCATTGCACTTTTCATCCTCCTTGATTTTTCCATTAGCAAAATTTCTGGAGGGCAGCTGGGTAGCTCAGTGGATTGAGAGCCAGGCCTAGAGACGGGTGGTCCTAGGTTCAAATCCGGCCTCAGACACTTCCCAGCTGTGTGACCCTGGGCAAGTCACTTGACCCCCATTGCCCACCCTTACCACTCTTCCATCTAGGAGCCAATACACTGAAGTTAAGGGTTTAAAAAAATTTTCTGTCAATATAGCATCCCCCAAGAGCTATTCAATACAATGATAAAAATGTTTAAAAAACAGAAAGAGGAAAAAATAAGCAAAATTGTTCAATACAGTGAAAAAGTATGAAAATATAAATGCAGCAGTAGCAAATTTAAAATTGTATGATAAAGCATAAAATTCTATGATAAACTTATCAAAACTTTCTGGTAGTGGCTAAGAAATAGAAAGGTAAATCAGGGGAACAGAAAAAACATAGAGCAAACAGTAGTAAAAGATTATAGTAACCTTGTATGTGACAAAAGTGTAGATACAGGCTATTGGGATGAGAAATTGCTATTTGGTAAAAATGGCTGGGACAACTAGAAAGTAGTTTGGCAGAAACGAGGTATTGACCAATATATTATATCGTTCACTAAGATAAGATTAAAATTGACACATTATCTATGGATAAGAGGAGATATAAGTAAATTAGAAGAATAGAGAACATATTACCTATCAGATTTATGGAAAGGAGATGGAATTATGAGATTTAAGATGGATAACTAAGTACATTAAATTGAAGTTTTTATACAAATAAGCAAATGTTGCCAAGAGTAGAAGGAATGCAGAAAATTGAGAAAAAAATGTTCACTGATAGTCTCTCAGGTAGAAGCCTTATATCCAGAATATATAGAGAACTTCATCAAATTTATGAGAATAAGAGCCATCCCCTAATTGATGAACAGATAAAAGATGTATTTGGATGAAGAAATCAAAAAAGGTACATGAAAAAATGCTCCAAATCACTACTGATTAGGGAAAGGCAACCCAAAACAATTCTGAGGTATCATTTTATACCCATCAGATCAACTAAAATGACAAACATTGGAGGGGATGTAGAAAGCTGGGGACATATACACTGTTGGTGTAACTGTGAACTGATCCAACCATTTTGGAGAGCAATTTGGAATTACTCCCAGAAAGCTATAAAATTGTGCATACCCTGAGACCCAGTAGTAGTATTGCTGGGTCTATTTCCCAAGGAAATCAATAGAAAAGGAAAAGAATCTGTGCATTCCAAAATATGTATAGCAGTTCTCTTTGTTGTTGCAAAGAACTGGAAATTGAAGGGATGTCCATCAATTGGAGAATGGCTAAACAAATTGTGGCAAATGATTGTGATGGAACACTACTGAATCATAAGAAATGATGAGCAGATTAATTTTTTTTTTAAAAACCCTTACCTCTGTCTTAGAATTAATACTAAGTATTGGTTCCAAGGCAGAAGAGTAATAAAGGGTAGGCAATTGGAGGTTGTGACTTTCCTGGGAAAACAGAGCCAGGAAGTGTCTGAGGACAGATTTTAATTCATAATCTCCCATCTCTAGTCCTCACTCTCAATCCACTAGGCCACCTAGCTGTTCTGAGCAGTTTGATTTGTCAAAAAACTTGAAAAGAACAATATGAGATCATGAAAAGTAAAATGCGAAGAGCCAAAAGTACATTATATACAGCTCCAGATTTAATATTTAAAGAATAGCTTGTGAGTGTTTATCTCTAGAAAATGAACTGAGAAATGGAATCATTAAGACATAGCTTCTACATACATGTTTGCCAAATGATGCCTTCTAAGGTATGGGGAGGGGAGGAAGGCACTGAGATACTTGGAAATAAGTTCTATTAATAAAAAAAGAAATTACTAAAAGCACAAACATTTATTAAATGTCTCAAATTTGCAAGGCAATTTGTTAAATGTTAAAGATGCAAAAAAGAAGAAAAAAACTATTCTAATCTTCAAGGAGTTTACATATTTCTTGGAGAGAGGAGACATTATGCATACATTAATAAATGCAAAACATATCACAAAATAATTTTGAGTTGTTTTGCAATTGGTTATATTTACTCATCAGATATTACACTTTGCTTCTGTCTATAGATTGTGAAGTTTTTGAGGTCAGAAACATTTTACCCCCTTTGTATCCATAGTTGCCTGTCAAAGAATAGGTATTAATAAATGTTAATGTTAATAAACTGTTAAAAATAATAAATAAAATGTTAATAAACTCCTTCAAGGTTGTCTCTTTAAAAAATTTCCTTCTTTTAATAAATTTTTAAATGTCATTTATTTATTTAATTTTTAAATAAATTTTCTGTTAAAAAAGAAAAGAAAATATAGATGCAGCATTCCCTATTTATGTACCTTCCACCTCTACAAAGGAGAGGGGAAAGGGGTCATAAAAATTCTTTGGGGCCATGCTTGTTATTTATAATTTTGCAGCATTAGCTTTCATTTGTTTTATGGTGGTTTTTCATTCTATTTACATTGCTGTAGTCATTGTTTATATTTTTTCTTGGCTCTGCTTACTTTTCTCTTCGGACTCTTTCCTTGATTCTAATAATACTCCCTATGACCAAATCCACTTCTTCTGCCCTCTCTCAATTTTCCAAGATTTTTGTTTTGTTTCCTCCGTATTTGTTTCTTTGTCTGGTACCCAAGTGACTTCAAGACCATAGCTCTGATCCCGCCAGCCCTGCTTCCTTCCCATGATTCACTGGAGTTTTAATTTCAAAAACCAAGTCTCCACAACTTGATTCCAGATCTTTCTGATGCTAACCATTTGTCCATTAGGACCTCTGCTTATTATTGCCTACAGTTAGACTCCCCACCTTTTAGTATGCTTCCTGCTTTTCTGAGATATCTATCTACTTTTTTGCCCTTTGCAAGACCCTTGAGATTCTGGTTGTCTTGCCTGTCCTGATTTCCTGCCCTTGAGACCAATGTCGATTGCATTTGCCATCCCAGTGGGTCTGGCTAGTCACTGGAGCACAAATATCCTTAGTCTGGTATATTCTATTATCATCACAATTCTGGTTCTAATTAAAGTGGTGATAATAGCACACTCACTAAAAGTAAGTAGTAAAAAAATATGATGGGTTGTAGTAAATGTCCTTGAATCTCAATTTTTAAACCCTGGGAAGAAGTAGATTTTGTTTATTTGAAGGAAACTAAACAACTATTTTTTTCCTCTTGTAGAATTGTTTAAAGTTAGATTATTTATTTATTCCAATAAAATGTCAACTTAAGGAAGTGGGTTCCAATAAAGCTTGCTATGTTTGTGTAACTCAGTATGGTACAGAAAATGGGGCAATGTTTTGGAATTAGAGGACCTGAATTTAAAGTCAGGAAGATCAAAATTCATATCCAAACTCAGCTGCTTATTAATTGTATGTCCCTGGGTAAGTCCCTTAACCATTGTCTGCCTCAGTTTCCTCATCAGTAAAAGAAGAATAATGCCTCCTAGACCTAGGGTATTTTGTGTGGATAAAATGTGATAAGATTTGTAAACCACTTTTCAAACCTTAAAGCTCTATATAAATGTTATTGCTATTGTTATTATCTTAGCTTTGCCATTTACTTTCTGCTTGAAAGACTAGTACGAGTGTACATCTTTCTCTGGATCTCAGTTTTCTCATTGGTAAAATGAGGGGTTATAACTGATGATCTCTAAAGTCCCTTCCATCTCTTGACCCAAGCTCTTTTTTTCCCCTCCTAGACAGTACAGTCATTTACAGTGATCATGAAATCCTGTGGTGTCTATCATGGTGTGTATCCAGTAGTTATTCCACAAAGTGGACTAGTAATAAATCCAGTGTTTTCCCTTATGGAATGGATGGCTCAAACTCTTAGTAAAAGAAAACTGCTCAGTAAATTCCTTAAATCTTTCTAAGGCTGTGCAAAATTAAAAGACTATAATCAACTAATCAATAAACATTTTTTAACACAAACAGGGATAAGGCTGTTCCTGCCTTCAAAGTACTTGTAATCTAATGGGGAAACAATGCGTACACAAATATATATACATTTCTATTGTGTTATCTGCTTCCTTGGCTCCACTAAGTAAAATTAATCCACTTAATTTTTTGTTTATTAATAATGGCAAAAAATAACTAGGTTATAGTTAGTTTATTATACAACATGGAAATATTTAGTCTCATCAAATCTATTTGTGGAAAAAAGCATTAATATGCACCCCTCCAAATCATTCATATAGGATATTTAAAGGCATTTAAAATTAAGATCATCATTTAAAAACATTTCCTTATCTGACTTTGTTCATTACCTAAGTTATAGGGAGCTTCTATATAGACATTTCAAACCCTTGAGCAGTAAAACAAATGATTAATTGGTTCAAGGACCTGTACCTTGCTAAATAAATTATATCTTTACCTAGGGCAAGTAATTTTCCCTCTTAAGGTCTCAATTTACTCCTCTATAACATGGCATTGGATTAGATGATCTCTGAGGTCCTCTGGGTCTAAATCTTATTATCCTATGACTTAAAGAATTTTTAGTTCTATGTCTAGCTAAGTTCCACTCAATATGAGTCTAGTTTTGACAATGACTGGTTATAATAGGATTCATATGAATCTGATTATTTTTTGGATGTCAAGTAAATCTCATTTGCTTGAGCCCTCATCCTAGCTTAACTGGAAATTTCTAAACTAATATAAATTTAGTTTGTTTATGCCAAATTAGCAGGCCAATAAAGGAACATGCATTTTAAAAGTAAAACATTTAATCAGGACTAAGTCAATTAGTGAAGGAATAAGGAGAATAATATATACATGTAACTTCTAAGAATTAGGTTCTTATCTTCAAGTCAATAGTGTAGGAAACAATCTAATCTGAGATTCATACTGTGGTGATTAACTTGACAAATATCTCTTTTTTTTGCTCAGAATGGGAAGGAGAGAGAGATACTCTTGTACAAGTGTTTGAATTTTGAATCTGCCCATTTTATCCCAGCTTGAAGCATCTCCTGCTTCCATTATTTTAATAAGATTTTGTCTCTCTATGCCTGCTTCTCCTCCTTCCCTTTCTCCTTTTCTCCCTCTTTCTTTTTTCTTTCTGTGTCCTCCTCTCTTAATTCCTTTCCTTTCTCTTTGTCCCTCTATCTTGGGGTCTATCTGTCAGCTTGATCTTGGCAGATGACGAAAAGATTGAACTACTGTTTTCTTCATTCTTTTACCATATTCTGCCATATTCACTTCCCCACATGTCTTTATTTCTTCTTTTCAATCTTAGAAATTACTGTTATTCCCCAGCCCAATCACTTTGCATTACAATCTTATAGAATTGTGGGAATTTGAGTCCTGGAATTTGGCTCAGGTCTATCCTTGAGACCTGGATCTTCATAGGAAATGTAGTCCTTTCCTTGTATCTGTCCCTAGTTCTGGATTGCTTTCATGAATTGCTGGAACAGCTCACAGCTCCAACAATAGTATATTTCTTTGCTTCTTCTCCTATACTCTCTCCAACAATTGTTATTTTTCTTTTTGGTCCCTTTTGCCAGTTGGTGACTGTGCATGGAACCTCAAAATTGTTTTAGTTAATATTTCTGTTATTAGTGATTTGTGCTCATCTGTAACCCTTGTTTGGTCATTTTTCTCCATCTATAATTGTGAAAGGTTTCTCCTTCCCTGTTCCTAGGTCATTATTTTGGTAATCGCAAAACTGATGAAGTTCCCAATTAGACTATCTGGAAAACATCCGTAATCACAACTTTGGTCAACATTTAGAGGTTAAGGGGAAAAAGAGTTCTCTAATGCTGAACCATGTGGTTAAGCCCCATAGTCCTTGCTTTTATTCTGAACCACAGCTGCCATGTTCGTCAGGATATAAGTGAGGCTACTTGGCCAAGTGATCTCTGTTAAGAACAATAGTCCTTGAGATATGAGGAGGGGGTATGGAGGTCCCTACCACTGGAGCCCTTGCCAAAACAGATGGAAGGTAGCAGTGATGCTGACTGTATATGGAGGTCTGTATGGTCAAGATACTTAAACACAGCCGTGGTCAGTGGATCATGGACTAAATGAAGGCACTTGTAGCCCTAGCTTGACCTGTTGCCCATCCAGCTGGTTTGCTTGGATTCTTAAATTATTTATCTTTACATCTATGAAGAGTATTTTGTAGCCATATTCATATAACTATTATGTATATCTTAGGGGGTGGATTGCCAAACATTTTATGCATTCTGTAGTTATTTTGAATAAAGTGTATTCTTCTATCTTCCTGCTGGATTGGATTTATTGGTAATATTCAGAAAGTATGATAGCTTATATGAGTTTTTTCCCTATCTTGATACTTTGTTGAAGTGATTGTTTCCATTCATTTTTATTTAAACCTATAGCATTTTCTATGTAAATACTTAACATTATCCATAAGAAGTAATAGTTGTATCTTTTCCTAGGCCCATTTCCTTAATTTCTTTGGATGTTGTTTTATTGGTATAGATATTATTTCCAGAACTACATCAAATAAGAGTGGTAACAATTTTACTCCTTTATCCCTAACCTTATTGGAAAGGCTATTATTATTTTTCATTATAGAAATTACTGGCTCTAGGTTTTACATAGATTTTATTTACCATATTAAAGAAGGGTTCCAAAGATTTTTTTCCTTTAAATTTTTTAAAAATTGAATTTTTTAAAATTATCAAGCATTTTTTCATCCTCTCAACCCTTCTCTAATTTCCCCACAAAGGGCAAGAGGGAGCTAAAACTTTACTAAAAGATAAACATACTTAAGCAAAGCAAATTTCTATATTGGTGACATCCAAAAACATGTATCTTATTCTGCATATTGATCTATTGCCTCTCTATCATGAGGTGGAAGTATACTCTTTATCATTGGTCCTCTGGAAATATAGATGATCAGTGCAATGATCAAAGTGCTTAAGACCTTAAGAACTATTCATTTTTATTATATTTATGTTAAATTATTATTTATTAACATTAATTAGATTCTATATTAATATATTTAATTATGAATTGTTCAACTGAAGTTTTTTTTGTTTTTTTTGTTTTTTTTTTTTAAAACCCTTGTACTTCGGTGTATTGTCTCATAGGTGGAAGAGTGGTAAGGGTGGGCAATGGGGGTCAAGTGACTTGCCCAGGGTCACACAGCTGGGAAGTGGCTGAGGCCGG
>NC_058133.1:79027747-79046127 GCF_016433145.1 Gracilinanus agilis
GTGTGTGTGTGTGTGTGTGTGTGTGTGTGTGTGTGTGTGTGTGTGTGAGAGAGAGAGAGAGAGAGAGAGAGAGAGAGAGAGAGAGAGAGAGCATGATCTCCATTTTATATTTAAAGACAACTAAGCATCAGAGAAGTTAAGTGACTTACTAGTTGTGTAACCTCAGAAAATGGTAGAGGAAGGAAGGTTAGCTAATCTTTCCAATTAACTGTGTTTCCTCTTGAGGTATATTCAGGAGTCACTTCAACAGCTTGTGATTTCACTGGCAAATGTATTTGCTCCACTGATCTCAGTAGCCAAGAGAAAGTCCAGTGATGCCATAGTTGAAACCATAATTACCCTGTAGTCAATTTTATGATGCCTGTTTGAATCTAGTTCTGTCTAGTCCTCAAATGACAGTCATAGAGTTTGCATTCTTAGAAAGGCCATCATAAAAATTAAGTTTGTGAACCAAGATTTATTGTTAAGGATAAGGAAGAAAAATTCTACAAAGAATTAAGTAGGACCTTCTAAATTAAATCAATGTATACTTTATTACTTTCTGGCATTAGTGCAAAGAAGAGCATAGAGGAGGATGGAAAAATAAATTGCAAAAAGTGGGTTTAGAAGTAAGAAAAGAAGGGTCAAAGATCTGAATTCTATATAGAAATTTTGTAACTATATATCATGAATGTTTCCATAAGAAAAGAATTAGAAAGTGCTGAACAGGTTGAGTTCTAAATAATACCAATAAAGAAATAAAATACATTTTGACAAGCAGAAAGCAAAAACAAAACACCTGATTATCTATATGGGTATCATTTCTGAATTATTTACATGTGTTTAGTCAGACTATTTGTTAGAAGAATATTAAAAACAATAACACTTAGAAGATATGGTGCTTCTAAGGTGCCACCTCATATTTATCAGATGGCCAATATGACAGAAAAGGGGATGTTGGAAAACTGGGACACTAATACATTATTAGTAGAGTTGTGATCTAATCCAACTATTCTAGAAAACAATATGAAACTATGCTCAAAGAGCTATGCATCCCCTTTAATCCACAAATACCACTACTAAATCTGTATCCCAAAGACATTTTTTAAAAAAGGAAAAAGACCTATTTGTACAAAAATACTTATAGCAGCTCTTTTTGTGGTAGCAGAGAATTAGAAATTGAGGGGATGTCCATCAATTGGGGAATGGCCAAACAACTTCTGGTTTATGATTTTAATGGAATTCTATTGTACTTATAGGTTTAAAAAAACCTGGAAAAATTTACATGAACTGATGCAAAGTGAAGTGAGCAGAACCAAACTCTTTGAATATAGTCACAGCAATTTTTTTTTGAGGAACAATTCTGAATGACCTAGTTATTCTGAGCATTACAATGATTCAAGACAATTCCAGAGACTCATGATAAAAAATGTTATCTGCCTGCACAGAAAAACCCGATATCCCCAAAACATACTATATTTCTCTTTCCTTCCTTCCTACTTCCCTCCCTCTCTCTGTTTCTGTCTGTCTCTCCCCTTCTTTTTTCTCTTTCACAGAATGACTCATTTGGAAAAATGTTTTGGATGATTGCACATGTAAAATCTATACCAAATTGCATACCATCTCTGGGAGGTAGGAGAAGTGGGAGGGAGGGATGGAGGGAGAGAATTTAGAACTTAAATTTTTAAAAAATGTAAAAGATGGTTTTTACATGTAATTGGTGGGAAATAAAATAATATATGTAAAAAAGAAGATATGGCACAAAAAATTAGAAGATATATGTGTCACCTCTAACAACCAATAGTTTGTTGAGGCTGAAAATGTAAAATTGTTTAATGACAGTGACACAAACTGTCATCATTTCTAAGAAAGTTTAAGAAGTATATATCAACTGTCACAGTTAGACCAAAAGAACATAGAAAGCATCTCAGCTGGAAAATCCTTAATCTTGCCAAAGTGAGACTTGATAGCCAAAGGCAAAACCACTAGAATATCAATTCCTTTGTATGTAAATGAGTTGTAAAGTAAGTCTTTTCTACAACCCAACAATTGTCTACAGGGAATTTAATCTTCCTAAAGGATTGATAGGGATAGGGTACAACTAACCTGGTAGGGAACTTCTAATATGGAATGAGATAATTTAATTACCTTTGTTTTCTGGCTGAAAAGCAAGTTTGGTCCCACATTAGAGAATGAGTTCTGCAAGTTCTGGAAGAAGGATGACTGCTATAGTGATAGAATTAAGCTTCTAGTCATCTTTCATCTTTCCACTGGAAAGAAAAGGGTCTGGCTCAGACCCTTGAGTCTCACCTCCAGAGTTCCAAGGCTCCCAGAATGTTCAGCTCATGCCACTCTGCTTGGCAATCTTTCTGTCTACACTTAAATCTAGCTTTTATAAATTTACCTATAACACTGCCCAGGTGGAGTTATGCTCCCTATCTGACGATGTCTCACCAAATGAAGAGCAGGATGGGAGAATTACAAGAGGAAAGCTAAGGATCACCTAATGAAGTGCAGCTTGGGAGGAAATTACAAGAGGAAAGCTAGGGTCCTGCACCACCAGAAGTGTGAGTTACTTCTGTCCTACCATGCTGTCTTTGTGTGCCTCTCTACCAATGAATCCCAAGAGGGGACGTCCATCCATTGGGGAATGGCTGAACAAATTGTGGTACATGTTGGTGATGGGATACTTTTGTGCTATAAGAATAATAAACAGGATGATTTCAGAAAGAGCTGGAAAAATCTACATGAACTGATGCAGAGCAAATTAAGTAGACCAAGGAGAACATTGTATGTAGTAACAGCAATATTGTACGATCAACTGTGAAAGGCTTAGCTAATCTCAGCAATACAATGATCTAGGACAATTTTGGTGGACTTATGACAAAGAATGCTATCCACCTCCAGAGAAAGAACTGCTGGAATTAGAATGCAGATGAAAGCATACTATTTTTCACTTTTTTGTTTGGGAGTTTTGGTTTTCTATGAGTATTTTTTTTAAACAATGGCCAATACAGAACCATTTTTGTATGTTAACACATGTATAACTCAGATCAAACTGCTTACCACCTCCTAGACAGGGGAGGAAAGGAAAGAAGGAAAGAAGATAATTTGGATCTTATAATTTTGGAAACTGTATGTTGAAAATTATTATTACAAGAAAATGAAATATCTTTGAATACATTTTTTTTTCAAAAGAAAGCAATATCATTAAAAAAGTTTTTAAAAATGAATGCCGTGTGTCTTCTCTTCCCATTGACACTGTATATTTTTGAAACTATGCACCCCAGGCTTATGGAGAAGATAATGTGTTTATTACTATGTCTTTTTTAGGGGTGCAGAAGTAATTGGTACTCATGAATTATAGTTTCAGGAATTGAGATAGGCAGAGTACGAGGTTATCTCCTTGTGGACCTAACTGCAAGTTAATGTTAGATAATAAACTATCACCTCATGAAATTCCCAAAATGTAAAATAGTTCTCAGTCCTCTGAGGCTCTCTTTTACTTCCATAGTGATGGAGGGGTAGAAAATTGGGCAACAGGTGCTAAAAATTACAGTATTTAGGCTTTCTAAAGAAATCACTTTGACTGAAGAAATAGGCAATGTGCAATCTTTGTCCAAACCCCAATGAATTGACAGGTTACTTTCTAAGACCTAAATCATATCTATATTGATTCATTATAAATGAAACCAGAAGGCAAAAGTTAATTGCTAATAAATGGAAAATAGTTCATGTAATTCTACAAATAGTGGTGAATAAAGGAGGCAATGGAATTGGTTTTTATCCTAAGTTCCAAACATCAGGAAACATAATTTACAAAATCATTTGTCATTTTCCTTTATTGGGCTCCTGATAAGGATATCCAAAACAGGTTAACAAAAACAAAATTTTATTATATGCAATAACATATATTTCAGAGGATGAAGAAAGTCTATAAAGAAGTTGGCAAAATCCTTCAAACTAAGTAAAAATTATACCTTTATGTATTCAGTGACTTTAATGTGACAGTGGGCTCAGATGAAAAATATGCAAGAATATATTGTTTGAAATAAAGAAAAGAAAGAGGGGGAAATACTTAGTCTTTTAAAATAGCTTTCTATCTGTATCTCATAAATATTTCTTAAAGAAAGGGGTCAGATTTCCCCAGATGTGGCAAGGACCAAATGATATCATGAAAAATGAAATTGATTGGACCTTAGCCATTAATTAAATTATGTATAATTCAACTTAATTCAAGCATTTATGAAGTGACTACTATGAGCAAGCTATTGCTAAGTACACAAAGCCAAAAATAAAATAACCTTTGCCCTTCAAGACCTTATACTTTACTGGGCTGGTAGAACGTTATAAAAGATATATATTCTTCTCATACACTCGTAGGACAGTTTCTCCAGGTTTAAAGTGCCCTGTAGGTCTATATCCTTCAACTATAGTTCATTAGCTCCAATCAATGCAACCTTACCTTCTGTCTTAGAATCAATACTATGTATTAGTTCTTAGACAGAAAATCAGTAAGGGCTAGGCAAAAGGATTAAGTGACTTGCCCGGGGGCACACAGCTAGGAAATGTCCGAGGTCATATTTGAACCCAGAACCTCCAGTGTATAGGTCTGGCCCTCCTGTGCATTTATCTTTAACTGTCAATAGAAGGACATAATTATTCAAAGCAGAGGTATTTGCTTTAATGGCACAGTAAGAATAACAGTGACAAAATAATTCAATCCCCTTTACCTTTAGACTTGGGGTTTACTCTCCTGTGCAAATATACACAGCATGGTGGGAAAGAGTAAGAACACATCTATATAAGAATAAACTAGTAAAAATGTACACCAGGGATATACCAGGAAATTTGCCTAGGCAGCTGCCACCTCCAGCCCAGCAAGACCCAGAATCCTTTTCTCCTCTAGTGGTATGCTCCATGCTGCTTCCCTTCCATGCAGTGCATCTGTTGGGAAGGTTACTCAGTTAGCTTCCTTGGTCTGGTTCCTCTTTTTTGCAGCCTCACTCCTTTCTGGTGGGTTAGGAGAGAGTTCTCTCACCCAGTAGGAAACACTGCATCTAGCAGACTGCAAGGCTTGAAACAAGATAGATGAGAGAATTTTACACTATGTCAAGGCTGATGGGGAGAGGGGAAGAGAAGGAAGTCTCTCTTCAGGGAGATGAGGAACAATTCTGCCTGAAGGGCTGAGCTCTCTTTCTGAGGCAGCTCTCTTTCACACTCTTCAGAACTGTCTCATCAGACTGTCAACCTAAAGAGAGGATCTTGGTCTTTAAAGAGTCACCAAGGGCACAGCTTGTCTTTAGACAGACAAAGTCTTGATGCCCTCTAAGTCCAGATAATCTGTTCTATAAACTTCTTTACACCTTATGAAAGGGAAACAAAATAGAAATACTTCCTTACATTTTTGTTTAAGAATGTAATACCTCATTACCTCAGGAATGGGGCAGCTACGGGGTACAGTGGGTAGAGTGTTGAGGTCAGGAAGACTACTATTCCTGAGTCCAAATCAGGGCTCAGTTACTTATTAGTTGTGTGACCCCAGAAAGTCACTTAACCCTGTTTGCCTCACTTTTCTCTATAAAATGAGCTGGAGAAGGAAATGGCAAGCTAGACCAGTATCTTTGTCAAGAAAACTCTAAATGGGGTCAGGACAAGTTGAAAATGATTGAACAACTGCCTCTGTAAGATCTGCCCAGCACATTCTATAATTTCTGGAAGAAAACCAATTGGTCAAGAGTCTCTTGATCATTCTCTTTGTTATAGAGAAGTAAATAATAATAACCAGCTTTTACTCTAAGGTTTTCAAATCATGGTAACAAATATCTCATTTGATCCCCACAACAACCTTAAAAGGTAGGTGCTGTTATTATTTCTGTTACAGAGGAGACAATTGCAGGAGACAGAGATAGAGTGACTTACTCAGTGTCACAAAGCTAGTGACCTTAGGTCAGACTTGAACATGTCTTCTTGATTCTAGGCTCAGTACTTTATCCCTAGCACTACCCTTACTGCCTCACATATTGCATACTAGTTTCAGGGGAGAGGAGAATAATAGTCCCAAGGCTAACAAGGACATGGGGGGAGAAAGCCTGAGCTGATCCTCAACTAGAAATTCTACTTGATGGAGAGGAGGGAGAGAATTCTAGGCATGGGGGCAGAGCTTGTGAAAAGACACAGAGGGCAAGAGATGAAAATGTCGTGCAAATAGGTCAGCTTGGTTGGAAAGTAGAGACTGTGATGAGGAATAACATGAAATCAGCCTAGACAGGTAGGCTGAGCAAACCAATTATTATGGGCTTTGAATGCCAGGCTGACATGACTTTTTTTATAGCCTTGAGGAAACAAAGATCAACTCAGGTTTGTTGAAGGGACCTGAGGGAGTTGCTAAGATATGAAGTGTGCTTTAAGAATATAACTTTGGCAGCTAGGGGAGGATGGATCAAGGAGATATCCTTCATCCTTGAAACTCCAGCACTATTATCATATGGAGATTGTGCTCAGACAAGTCTCAGCCTTGGACCACTCCCATCATTCCTGACCTTTGCTCCTACATACAATCACACAACCACTCTGACTGGCTCCACTACAAATCTATTTTACACAGTCTCAATTGAGCCTTCATTGCCGCTCAATAATTCTCCTCTACCTCCCTTATCAATTCACTATCCTACTCTTCACAGCAGCTCTTCCAAACTGTTTCATCTCTTCTCAAATTTCCCATGGCTCCCTCTTTTCCTCAGTCTCTCAGCTGAGAACCTTGCCTCATAGTTTACAGGAAAAATTGAAGCCATTCACCATGAACTAACTCCCCCTTCTTCCTTCTTCCTCATCTCCTATCACTCAAGTGCCTTGTGCCCCTCGTTCTTTCACCTCTGCCTCTCATGAGGGAGACCTTACTCCTCACCAAGGCTAACTCTTCTACTTGTTTGGGTGATTCCCATTCAATCTTGTCTACTCCAACAGATTGCTTCCTTGGTCATCATCCCCACTCTTTCACTTATTTTCAATTTCTCCCCCTTTACTAGTTCATTTCATACTTCCTATAAACATGCCCATGTCTCCTCTCTCCTAAAGGAAAACAACAAAAAACCCTCACTTGACTCTTCATTCTTTGCTATCATCCTACAACAACTCTGTCCTTTATAGCTTTACTCCTAGAAAAAAGGCAATCTACAATAAGTGCTTCTACTTTCCCTCCTCTCTTTTTCTTAACTCCTTACAATCTGATTTCCAACCTTATCATTCCACGAAAACTGCTCTCTCCAAAGTAACTAATGATCTTTTAGTTGTCCAAACCAATGGCTGTTTTTCAATCCATTTTCTCTGACCAGGCTCTAGACTTTGATAATGTTGATCACTCTCTTTTTGATGCTCTCTTCTCTCTAGGATTTTGGGACACCATTCTCTCCTGGTTTTTCTCCTACCCATCTAATCAAGCCTTTTTGATCTCCTTTGCTGGATCCCCTCCTCTAACCATAGGTTCTGTTCTGGATTTTCTTCTCTTCTCCCTCTATAATACTTTACTTGATGATCTCACCAGTTCCCATGAATTTAATTTCCATCACTACACTGATGATTCTCAGAGCTACTTTTCTTTTCCAGATCTCTATTCTAATCACCAACCTCAGATTTCCAACTGTTCTTTAGACATATCAAACTGAATGTCCAATAGATCTTAAATTCATTATGTCCCAAATAGAACTCCTCTTTCCCCCTAAAGCCTCCTATCTTCTTTGTTACTGTAGAGGGCAATACCATCCTTCTAGTACCTCAGGCTTGAAACCTAGAAGTCATCTTAGATTCTTCACTATATCTCATCTACCCTATCCATGCTCTTACTAATTTCACCATTGCAGTATCTCCTGAATATATCCCCCCTTCTCTACTCGGACACTGCCAACATTTAAGTGCAGGCCTTTATCACCGTATTCCTTGATTACAAGATAGTCTATTGGTGAGTCGGCCTTTCTTATCTCTCTTCAATTCAATCCATCTTCCATTCAGCCACTAAAATGGTCTGATCATGTCACACACTTCTCTCTCCCCCAACCCCTGCCCCACTTAATAAATTTCAGTGGCTTCCTATCGCCTCCATGATTAAATACAAAATATTCAGTTTGGTATTCAAAGCCTTTCATAACCTAGTGCCTTTCTATCTTTCTAGTCATCTTTTTAAAAAATTAAAATGTATATATTTGTCACATTAAATACTCAGGTAACTCCATCTCTTCCTCTATTAAAGAAGGCATCATTTGACAAAAAATGAAAAGTCACCTGACCACTGCAGGAATAAAAGAACTCTAGCCACTTAAAAAAAATACACACACACACACACACACACACACACACACACACACACACACGGCAATAAGAAAATAGAAGTGTAAAAGGAAATGTGAAAGGAGTGAGAAAAGAATAATAATGCAAGAATTCTGGCAAAAGTTTGCCTTGATTGCCTTTGCTAGAGGACTTTTCACTAAAAACCCCAGAAGGTTTATTTCTTCCCACCTAGGAAAGACAGAAAATTATTAGAGGATGATATTTAGATCAGGAAGGCAGAACTTTTTCTTAGAAGACTGACTGTTAGGCTCTTAGCTACTTCTTTTACTTATCTTACAATTCAGCTTTTTAAGAGAATCCAGCAAAGAGTGACTTAATTCTGGTATCTAGAAGAAACCATTGAACAGTGGTGGAATTTATTTGGTCTCATTTTCTGCTTTTGTTTTACTGGTGGATTCAATGGGCAGCAGGATTCATTATTAAGGGTTTCTTTCCTTATTGGTTATTTACATTTTAAACAATAGTTTACCAGATAAAGATAAGATTATTTTAATTGTATACTAGGTTAGTTTTTTTTTTCCTTCTATACTGATATGGTGGTGGGGGGTGGGAATTCTATGCACAATGGATTACACTAAGTTCAACTAGCTGGGAGATCGCATTGGTAATCAATAGACTGGGAACTCAGCATTTTATGACTTTTATTTTCAACCTGCATTAAAAAACAAAACACCTTAACTTCTGTCTTAGAATCAATACTATGTATTGGTTCCAAGGCAGAAGAGCAGTAAGGGCTAGGCATTGGGGGTCACACAGACAGGAAATTTCTGAGGTTGGACTTGAATCCAGGACCTCCTGTCTCTGTGCCTGGCTCTCAATCCACTGAGCCACCTAGCTGCCCCTCAGTCTGCATTTTTAAGCTTTTTTTTTTTTTAAAGCATTGTAGAAAAAGGAAGCTGTGTAGAACTGGGACCTTTGCCCTAGACTGAAACCTTAATAAGCTAATCCTCATTATTTCCAAATGAAGTCTCTTTCAATCTGGAGTCTTTGGATTTTTCTCTACTCTTTGAGGTTAGATAAGAAAAGAAAAGTAGAGACCTTAGTGGAAGGTTATAGGGCTGAGCCAGATGTGGACAATTCTTATTTTCCCCTGGGAAATGGGTAAAAATTGGTCTCCATCCTACACTGGTACAGAAAGTTGTTTGTTAACAACAGAAGGGTGATTACAGGGAGAACATTAGTAAGAGAGGGAAGACATATTTTAGAGACTCAAGGGTTTTTTTTTTTTGAGTAAATGAAGTTTTTACTAAAATAAATCAGTGACTCTTGACCCATGTGCCTACTTTCCTACTTCTGAAAAAATCATTTTGAATATTGTCTATACACATACTGAAGGTAACCACAATGAAAGTATCAAAAGAACTTTTAGTCTTTTTGAAATAATTCTCTCTAGTAGATGATATCTTTATAACAATACAACTGTGAGATTATAGAAAATAAACAATTCTGTTGTCTACTGTTTGCTGATTTTAAAAAAAAAACATTTGACTTCAAAGAACAAATTCCAATTTTGTTTTGTTTTTTTAAAACCCTTAATTTCTGTCTTAGAATCAATTTAAGATCCAAACTAGAAGAGAGTTAAAGGCTTGGCAATGGGGGTTAAGTGACTTGCCTGGGATCACATAGCTAGGAATATCTGAGGTGAGATTTGAACTTAGATCCTCCTGACTGGAGGCCTGGCACTATATCCACTAGACCACCTATCTGCCCTACAAATGATCATTTTAAAGGCTTTCCTTAAACAAAGTATCCTATCATGACCATATGATAATAACAAAAAATTATGACATCAACTGTGTTGATAGTCTTTCTATCAATGCTGATTATACCTTCCCAATCATTAACGAACAGTTTTGTATTAGGTACTTTGGCCAAAAAATATGATCTGGTGATGAGCTTAATATCATGTCATGTTTCAAACAGTAAGGCACATGCACATCTAGACTATTCACAGAAATCAAGGATAGTACACACAGGCTTCTTTTCTTTTAAAATTTTTTTATTATTTATTGTTAACATTCATAAAAAATTATAAATTCTCTTCTTACTTCATTCCCCTCTTTCACCCATTGAGAAGGCAAGCAATAATGTATTTTCATGCTAGTTATGTTACCAATAAAAGAAAGAAAAAGAAAATGAAAAAATTATGCTTCAATCTGCAATCAGAGTTTATTAGCTTTCTGGAGATGAACAATATTTTTCATCACAATTCCTTCAGATTGTTCAGACTGGATTACTGTATTGATTTGAATAGTTAAGTCTTTCACAGCCGATCATGGTTAAAATATTGCCCACACAGATTTCAAAAGAATGATTCCTCATTGACGTGTAATAACTCTTTCTTTCTCTTCCTTCCTTCCTTCCTCTCCCCCTCTTTCTTTCTTTCAGATGTGTAATAACTGCATTGAACCTTAGAATACTAGTTTCCTATATGAAGTCACAATTATATGAAAGAAATAAAACAAACATCTACTCAAGAAAGACAAATTGGATTTAAAAATGCATCTCATCTTGATTATGACATACAGTTGAATAGATAGATTATTGAGTTAGTCTTTAAGTATCTTATCCTATCTATCTATCTATCTATCTATCTATCTATCTATCTATCTATCTATCTATCTATCTATCTATCTATCTATCTATCTTTTTGGATAAGTACTGCAAAGCAACAATTAGCTGAGACTAAAGCTGAGGAAGAGATTGCTATGGGATATTGTAGAACTCGATGTTGCTGCTTCAAAAACCCTATCTCTCTAACACTGATATTCTCCTACTGATACTTTATAACTGTATATAACTGAATATCATTTATATGACATGAAAATAACCTCAAAAATAATAAAATTAAAGGTAACTCAATGAGAAATTAGATATTACTAATATTACCAATTAGTAATTGGCACATTACCAATAATAATGTGTAAGAAATAGCATAAAAGAAACTATTGAATACTTGTACTGAGGGCAGCTAGGTGGCTCAGTGGTTTGAGAGGCAGGCCTAGAGACAGGAGGTACTGGGTTCAAATCTAGTCTTGGATACTTCCTAGCTGTGTGACACTGGGAGAGTCACTTGACCCTCATTGCCTAGCCCTTTTACCACTCTTGTGCTTTGGAATCAGTACACAGCGTTGATTCGAAGATGTAAGGTAAGGGTTTAAAAAAAAAACCATGTATAAATGGAGAAAGAGTTGGGCTAGTCATGTAACAAGAGTGGGTAGTCATAGATGAGTAGTCCAAGTGTTACACTGGTATCTGTAAGACATTAAAAAAATGTTTAGAACATAACAATGCACCCTTTATGGAAGACCAAGAGAGACAGGGACAAAAATATTATTTGATGTGAGACGGGCTACTGATCAGCACTGGTGGATGAGCATCTATACTAGTGAATTCACAAAACTCATCTAAGTAAGTTTGATTACAAGGCCTAATGGAACTCCATTCTCAAGTCCTAAAAAATGAGTATATGCTATTGCAGAGTTATTCCTTGTGTTTCTGAAAGAATGAGAAAAATGAGAGAGGCCCTGTAGGTTTAGAAGACAAATGCCCTAATTTATACTAGGTACTTATCATGTGCAAGGGATTGCAAGACTCTGCGGGATACAAATGTGAATTAAATATTGCTCCAACCCTGAAGGGGTTTATAATTTGGTAGGGGATATGATGTGTGAGTAAGAATAATATAAAGGAAAACAGAAGGTAAGGACAAAGAAGGACTAAGTGTTGTGATGACCCTAAGGACAGAGAGATGAGCTAAAAAGAAGCAAAGATGTCACATAACTTGTCAGTTGTGTATCCTAGAACTCTAAGGATCCAACATAATCAATATCGACATATGTCATATGCTTTTCATTCATTCTATACACTCTGAAGCACTAGTTGCCCAGCTGTTTTGTTGAAGGGTATTTGCATAGCATTAATTTTCATTCTATACTCTTGCTTTGGACAACTAACCCTCCCTGGTGTGAGGTACAAATAATGTGTGTGTGTGGGGTGGAACAAACATTAACCAAAGGTTAAAGGTTAGTGGGAAGCTCTTTTTCTCTGAGAAAAGGAATTGATTAAGTATTTAAAGAGAAAAATTGTAAACTGGTAGTCTCATGGCTCAAATGGAATAATTTCCCTCCATGAATTAAAAAAATGCACATACTATTATGTTGTTTTAAAAAATGTGACAAGGAGACATTCTTTTAGTTTTTGGCTAAAGGGTGACCTTTCAAAATTACTTTAATGTGAGCTATTCTTGTTGAGTTAAACCTAAGTTTCTAAGTTTTGATGAGGGGTGTCTGTGTGTGTAGTAGTTATTCATGAAGTCAAAACTGTTTAACTTTTAACTTTTAAACTTTAACTATTTGGTATGTAAGCAGAGCAGAAACACTTTATGAATGTCAGTGTAAAGACAAATTGAATTTTCTTTTCATAGATATTAAGAATTCCAATTCTGCTAGCCATAGTAGATAGGCCTTTTCACCCACCATAATGATGTTTTATTTACTGTGGAATATGAAATAAGACTAAATTGTACACAACTGTGAAATGTAGTTGGCTTCAGGCATTTATTTATTTGGCAAAAATTTACTGAATGTTCTGTAAGTCACTTAGTACAGTGGCTGGAACATATTAGATATTAATAAATGCTAATTGATTGATTATATAAATAATACAGTGTGTTTGGGTCTTTGCAGACATTCAAAAGTAAGATAGGATTCCTGAATCTATGTCCTAAAGATATCAAAGAAAGAGGAAATAGATTCATATGTACACAAAAAAAATTTTAGCAGCTCTTTTTGTGGTGGCAAAGAATTGGAAACTAAGGAGATGCTCAACAGTTGGGGAATTGCTACATATTATGGTACATGAATATGATGGAATACTATTGTACTGCAAGAAATGAAGAGAATGGCTTCAGAAAAACCTGTGAAAACTTTTATGAACTGAGTGAAAAGTGAAGTGAACAGAACCAGGAGAACAAGTTACACAGTAACACCTATATTGTAAGGAAGATCACCTGTGAAAGACTTAGTAACTGATCAACACAATGACCTACCACAATTTCCAGAGGATTTATGGTGAAATGTGCTATGTACCTCTAGATTAAGAATTGATGGATTCTGAGGGTAGCATGAAGTATTTTTTCTATTTCTTCCCTTTTTTTTCTCTCTTGCTTCTTAATACAAGACTTTAAAAGACTTCTTTAATAAAGACTCAAATGTGATTTTTTTTAAGCATATAGTTTCTATCTTAGAACCAATACTCTGTATTGGTTCTAAGATAGAAGAGTGGTAAAGACTAGGCAGTGGAGATTAAGTGACTTGCACCAGGTCACACACAACTAGGAAATGTCTGAGATCAAATTTGAATCCAGGACCTCTTATTTCTGGGCCTAGCTCTTAATCCAGAGAGCCACCTAGCTACCCCTCAAAATGTGCTGTTAATGCAGATATTTACATCTTGTTAAGGATATAGATTCAAAGCCAAAATGAAGGCTTTACATTTTACCTTCCTACTTTTGATCACGATGTCAAAAATTTTCATTGTATTTTTTGACAACTTAAGATACAATTTCTCCAAAAAACATATTTGTGTTTGTAAAAACCTATAACCATTTGATATTTTATCACTGAATCAATTTTCTTCTTCTCTTCATCCTTCTTTTTTCTTTCTATCACTTAGCAAAAACTACTTTAAAAATTGTTCCTTATAATAAAAGAAATCAGCCATAGAATATTATAAAGGATGATAGACCTAGAGCTGGAAGTGGCCTTAGAGACCATCTGGTTCAAGACCATCATTTTATAGGAAACTGAGACTCACTCAAATGGTTTGCCCAAGGTTAAACAGGAAGGTAAGCATCAGTCAGGATTTGAAATGCTGTCCTTTAGGCTCCAAAGCCAGTGCTCTTTTCAGTGTATGAGGCAATTAGCTGCGTTTTAGTTTGCCAAGAATTTCCATGAAGCTTTGAAGTTTTTAAAAAACTGGACAATACTTGATTAGCCACAACGGCCACAAATTGTTGTTTGAGACCATTATTTTTTAAGGTTTTCTTTTTCTAACTGAAAACAAATTACATTTTTACTCACCAGAAAAGTTAAGGAGGAAAGAAACAGTGCAGGAAACGGGTTCCATATCTTTTGAAGGGTCTGATTCTCATCCCCCACACACTTTCAAATATTTCCACTAAGAATGGAGTTTGGTTAATAGACAATGGGCTCTCCAGGAAGATAAGAAGTATATACAAAGAATTAAAGGGGAATGAGAACTGGGTAGAAAATTTAAATAGCATGCCCTAGCCAGTTGCATTCCTGTCTTGAAAGGGATAGTCCTTATTGTGAAACATTCCAGTGGAATAACTGGATACAATTTGTGGAATAATTAAAGTTATTCTTAAGGGTTCTAAATATAATAGATGAAATTCTCCTGGGGAAGGTAATCAACATTTATGTAAAGCCTATAATATATCAAGCTCTATGCTAAAGGCTTTATAAACATTATTTCATTTGATCCTCACAACAATCCTGCAAGTTAGGTGCTGTTAAACTCCCCATTTTTCAGTTGAGAAAACTGAAGTTAAGTTACTTGCCAGAGTCACGTAGTTACTGTCTGTGCCCCTACTGAACTCAGGTCTTTCTTACTTCAGGTCCAAGGCTCTATTCATCGGGTCACTTAGTAGCTTGAGTAGTGAAATAATAGGCAATCAAACATTATCTAAGTTGGTAAAAACTTAGTTACCTTGGACATTAGAACTCAATAAGAACACACATAGTTAGTCACTGATTTTGCAGTGTTTGGGGATATCTTATAGACTAGAGTGTTTACATAGTAGAAGGATAGAATGGACATGCAATTTATTAGCTCCACTTTCTGGTGTCCTATAATGAATGATTATAGAACAACTTTCTTAAGAAACAGCTCCCATGTACCTTTTGCTCCTGGGAGTTGGCCCATTTATGGCCTAGCAAGAGGGCTATAGGACCAAAGTTGGGAGTATCTTCTGGAGTAGACTTCAGTTATCACATGCCCAAAGAACTAGAGGAGACTGATTTATTTATAGGCTCTGATCTAGCATGGGCTGACATTATAGTTTGAATTCTTAAAACATAAATGATTTGGGTTTCTTTGCTGGAAAAAAAGATTGATACTAATAGAAACTTAGTAAAAAGCATGCTAATTAACAAGTATTCCTTTGTGCAGTGCAAAGTACTGTCAGCTTACTATGCTAGATACCTGGGAAGATGCAAATAGACATAATAAAAACATTTCTTATATTCTAGCTGCATTAACAAAAGATATATCCATGAAGTTAAAAAAAACTTCAAAAAACAAAAGGCAATAGCATCTTAAATAGGATCTAATCAATTGTCTACAAGTGGTAGAGACAAGTGTTATGATTTCAGAGGAGGGTGAGGAGTGCCTTCAACAGAAAATGCCATAATAAATGTTAGTGTTATTATTATGATGGGTGGTCTCTGAAGATTTTGTGGAAGATTTGGGGTTTGAGTAAGACCTTGAAAGACATGAAAGATCAGCTTCTAGATATGGGGTGGTAAAGTGAGTTACATAAGGTGCTGTCATCCTAGCTGGGTGATCCTGGGCAAGAAACTTAACCCTAGTTGCCTAGCCCTTACCACTCTTCTGCCTTGGAATTGATACTTAGTACGGATTCTAAGAGAGACAGTAAGGGTTTAAAAAAGAAAAGAAAAAGGTGCTACTATGAAATTTTTGACACTATGTAATATTGTGTTTTTATATAAATATTTTTAACTCTCTTTACGTTTGATCTTAGAATCAGTACTGTGCATCTGGTTCCAAGGCAGAGGAACAGTAAGGGCTAGGGAATGAGAGGTAATTGATTTGTCCAGGTACACACAGCTAGGAAATGTCTGAGGCCATATTTGAATCCATGACCTACTACCTCTAGAACTAGGCTTTCTATCCACTGAGACACCTGGCTGCCTCTCATGTAGCATTTTTTGTGGAATCGATGGAACTTTTCAGATATTAAGTTTAAGTGAGGATATATATATATAATTCCTGAATTTAGTTCCTTTTAAATCTCTAAGTAACACTTTCATTTCCATCCATCAGACAGAAGTCAATGGAAAGGCATAGGGGTAGGAGAGGTTATAACATAATTAAAAAGGAACAACTAAGAAGGAATAAAAGATGCTATTAAAGAATTATATGACAGAAGAGAAGATGGGCTAGTTTTATGGCAAGAGAGAGGGATAGCATATGGGAGGCCAGTGTGCTCCATTTGGTACCTTGATTTTTAGATATTGAGAAAGGGATGCCTTTTCTATGGAAATTTTGGGAGAAAATGAAGGAGAGTCATCTGAGATAGATTTTAATCTACATGTTGGAGGAAACTCCCAAGTCCCAAGATCTTGGATCCTTTTGAATATTTTCATGCTGAGGCTGTTTTATTTTGAGGGGCAATGAAAAATCAGGCCATGGATTCAAATGTTGCCATCCACAGGGAAATATTTTATTTCATTTTTGGGTGTGATTCAGGTAAAGGAACTACCAAAGCAAAAAGAGTAATTTTTTCTACAATGCCTGTTATTTTGCATAATATTTATCTATTTCAGACTCCTCCTTCAATACTAATTAGAACTGATTCAAATTAGTATAAACTTTATCATTTTTGTCATATAGGTACATATATGTGTAAGTATGCATATATAATATATTTATATATCAAAACGTTGCTGCTTAGTCTAGGTTTCCAGGAAGCAGCTCAAAGCACCTCAGATTGGAGGGCAAAGTTGCTGAGGATGAAATGAGACTACAGGAAAAGAATTGTATACTTTAAAAGCTATATAGATGTCACATTTTCAAAAAGGTTGAACACTCTGGTTTAGAGCAAGATACACTTGTACTTTGGGATCTTCCTTTTTCCTTGCAACATCAGCATTGGAAAATAGCCCAAATTCTGATCTGGGACTAGAACTCATGATCTTTTGGCGCAGAGTCCCTGAACTGAGTCATTTTGGCACTGGGAATATTTTGTGACTCAGCAGTCCTTAAGAGGAGAATGTCAGAATCTAGATAATTTCGAGTCTTTTAAAGGCAAAAGAGAGAACACAAACAACACAGTGGAATAATTTTGCAGTTGGTTTGGTGTACCCTGGGGAAAAATGTTAATTCTATTCCCAGCCTTTTCACTTCCTTCCTAGCCACTGGTAAAATGACTGAAATTACACTTTAAACTCTGAGACAGGAAATCACTACTCTGAATGCATTTTGGGAAGCAGCTGTAAGGTCCTCACTCTCTGGGAAACCAATTCTGCTCTTCCGAATTCCCAACACATCCCCCTCCAAGGAAAGACTATGGGCGTGGTGACCCGACTCCCACCTCCCTTCCACTGGATTTGTCTGGAATAGAACCAGGTGGGGGGAGGGAAGCTGGTGACAGCTTCCCGCCCCCAATTTGGCTGGAACAGTCATGAGGGGTGGTGGGGAAGGATCTGTCTGGGGCAGTCACAGGTGGGTGGAAAGTTGGGGTCCCTCCCTCCGCCATGGGCTTGTATAATCCTAGCGGAAGGGAGATGGGTGGTGGTAGCGAGGACCCCTGGCTCCCCCTATTTGGTTGTAACTTTCAGGTGGAAGCGTCGGGGTAGTGATGACCCTCCTCCCCATTTGGCTGGGGGGAGGGTTCCAGGTAGGCAGAGGTAGAAGGATGGGGGCGGAGGGTGAATAAGTTGCTAAAAGCTCTTCAACATCAAGCACAACCAACATTCCATCCCAGCAGCCCAGCCTTGGAACCCGGACCCCCTCGCCATCCCCTAAGGCTCCTTCAGCCTCCCACAACCCCATTTAGAGAATTCCAGTCACGGAAACAGCCGAGGGTTCCCGGGACTCAGTGTCCTCTCCGCCCCCCGCCCCCTTCCCTCTTCCCAACTTTCCCTTCCCTCCCAGCATGCCCCGCGAAGGCCGACCCTCCCATTCCCCCCCCCACCCCTCCCGGCTCCCCTTTCCCTCCCCTCTCTTTCACCCCACCCTATCTCGCCGACCCTCACGCCCCTCCTTCTCTTCTCACGCCCGCCCCCACCCCC
>NC_058133.1:79055990-79236316 GCF_016433145.1 Gracilinanus agilis
TCTCTCTCTCTCTCTCTCTCTCTCTCTCTCTCTCTCTCTCTCTCTCTCTCTCTCTCTCTCTGCTTCTGTCTCCCTCTCCCCCACCCCTTCAACAGAATGGAATTTTAGTCCCAGGCTAATGGCTAATTAAAAGCTTGTAAGATCAAATCTTTGGCTATTTGGGTTACTGTTCTGAAGTTTGTGTGATTCTTATTCATCATATTATTGAATCAAATGCTTTCTTGAATTTATTAGCATTATCTTTCATTTACACAAACTTCAGAACAGTAACCCATCTTTCATTTAGATTTTTCTGAGATTCAGCCACCCGAAATGGCTAGACTTAAATATAGTTTGTTGTTACCCTTATTTGTCATCATTATAGAAGTTTTTTTCTGTAAAAAAAAAGCATGCATGTTGACAGAATTTTTATATTCTGCATATAACCCTTAAATCTCAATATAAGGTTTAAGACTATTTTCCCTTAAAATGGACATTAGAGAATTTTATTTTTATAATTCATTCATATGCTTAATTCTTAAAATAGACATTTAACAGGACAGTGAAAGTTTTATCATTGGGGTAAGGTGAAAAGTAACTTAAACTTTGCATTGCTTTAACTATATACTATAAATGGTACTACTTTTATTTTAGATATAGGTAGAATTTATTTTAGGTATGGGTAGAGGAGAGGGAGAATTAAATTACTTTTCTTTCTTTTTTTTTTAACCCTTACCCTTTGTCTTAGAAATAATATTGTGTATTGGTTCCTAGGCAGAAGAGCAGTAAGGCTAGGCAATAGGGGTTAAATGACTTGCCCAGGGCCACACAGATAGGAAATATCTGAGGCTACATTTGAATCCAAGACCTCCCATCTTTAGGTCTGACTCTAAAGCCACTGAGCCATTTACATGCCCTCTTACCCTGCTTTTTTCAAATTTCATTGTAGATGTTTGAATGTGCAGCAAAAAGTATTTCAGATTTTGTAGTGCTCAAACAAGGAGCAATCTACACATATTTAGCTGTGTCTAATGGACACCCTGGAACTGCCTAATTTTAGTTTTAGGGGAAAGTACCAAAGCTAGGAGATCTGTATTCACTTAAAAAAACTAATACTCTAGAAAAAATGAAAAGAAAAGATGATTTCCTTATTTTGCTTTTATCTTTGTGAGCTTGGACAAATCTAGGAACCTCTCCCTGCTCATCTATAAGCATTGGGCTAGGAGTTAAGTGGATTGAGAGCCAGGCCCAGAGATGGGAGGTCCTGGGTTCAACTTTGACCTCAGATACTTCCTAGCTGTGTGACCCTGGGCAAGTCAGTTAACCCTCATTGCCTAGCCCTTACCACACTTCTGCCTCAGAACCAATACAAAATATTGTTTCTAAGACGGAAGGTAAGGGTTCAAAAAAAAAAAAAGAATTGGGCTAGATAACTTCTAAGATCCTTTCCCACTCTAATTCTATGATCTTGAAGTAATCATTTCAAAGTGCAAAATTAGGTGATTTTTTTGGGATTTTTGACTTCTTTGCACTAAGTGGCTTTGGTCATTAGAGTTGGAAGGGACCTTAGAGATTTGGTTTAACTAGTGCATACTAGCTCTGGAGTCAGAGGACACTTGAGTTCAGATTCTGATTCTGATTCTAAGTATGTGAGCTCAGGTTTCTTTATCTGTAAAGTGAGGGGATGTATACTAGAGCCCCTTTGAGGCTCCTTCCTGCTCTAAGCTCTATTAGCCAGTAAGCCCTTCCTTATCTCATTTTACAGATGAGGAAACTGAGGTCAAGAGGGATTAGAAAATGACAGCACCTGAATTCAGACTTGGGTCAAGTTCAATGCCCTTTCCATTGCTTCCCATTCTTTTTATTATCCTTGTAGATGACAAAATTGTTTCCTCATTTTGGGCTAAGTCTGACAGCTGTTAAATTAATGGAGGAGATCAGAGAAATCATTTATAGGAATGTCTGAATTTTTTTAGTATTGTACCAGACTATGGTGTGACACTAATTGCATCTGCTTTTTTTTTTTTTCAGTAGTATCTGCCATGAAGCCAGCGTAAAATAACCAAAGACACATTCACTTTAGTGTCCCAAGTTACATATCATGAAATAAAATATAACACTCATCTTTTTCTGAGTAGAATGTCAATATCTCTGTGGACAGAGAGGGGATGATGGCAAGGAAGAGAAATTTGAAAACTTTAATTTTTTTTCTCTAAAAGCTTTTATTTTTCCCCAGCCTCTAAATTTTTTTCTCTTCTCTAAATAGACAACCTCTATAGTGGTAGTTTGAAACAAATAGAAATAGGGACCACTACATTGTACAAAAAGGTCCTGGCCACATATTGACTTAGAAAACCACATATTCACATTATCTATGTTTTATTTTATTTTTATTTCATTGACTAGTTATTATATTTTAATCTTGTTGGGGCAGCTGTTAGGAGTATTGTGGACAATGTACCTGACATTCTGCTCAGTAGTATAAAGGGACTTTGAATCCAAGTTAGGATAATCCATTCTTTATCATTTGAAAAGACATGCAAGTATGACTCTATAATGGTCTCCTGCAAGAATTGTCTTCAGTTTGGGACTACTTAGGAAATTGGATGCTCAGTTGTCATTTGCTGTTGGTGATAGTACCACAGCACACTCCATGTGAAGCTTTATATCAGCTTGACTTCTCACAGTAGGATCTATGGAGATGTTCCGTTTTCTGCATTAATCTTCCCAGAGATGAAGCTTAACTGATTTTCTCTTTAAATGAATGGTTCTGACCTTGCAGAAAACTGTATTTGGTAAATGTTCTTTGTATTAGCCGTATTTTCCTTTGCTTAGTGTGATTGAATTGATCTATACTTGTTATCAAGCCAGATACTTAAACAACTTTTTGATTTAGGTTTTGGGGAAAGCTTCAAAAGTGATAATATGAAGCTCTGTGGAGAGGTGGAAGAAAGGAATGTAGGAATAAACAAGTTAGCTATTTACTCATTGTTTTTTCCTTGAGTTATTTATTCCTCTCAGCTTTCTGTCTTCACTTCTACTTCTCTTACTTCTTTGTCATTTGCAATCTGCTTTTTGACCTCTTCACTACTGAGACTGCCTTTTGCAAAATTACCATTGATCTCTTAATTACTAGATGTGGTGATATCTTCTTAGACTTAATCCTTCTTGACCTTTCTCATTTGACAGTCTTGGCTACCCTCTCTCCTATACTTTTTCTCTGGGTTTTTGTGACATTGTTCTCCTATTTCACCTTCTAACTATTGTTCCTTCTCAGTCTGTCTGCCTTGCTGTTTCATCATCCATATCATGCAGGCTTATTGTGGGTGTTCCTCAAGTCTTGTAGTTGATCATTTCTATTTCTGTACTCTTCAGTATCATTATTGACTCTCAAGGTTTTAAATATATATATCTATTCAAATTGCTCTCCCATCCCCATATCCATTTCATTTTTCTTGCAAGCTTCAGTGTTACCATTTGCTTATCTGTTATTTTAAACTAGATATTAAGTAGATATCTTTAAACCCAGTGTTTCTAAAACTGAACATTATTCTCTTCTCCCTCCTTCTTCAAACATTCCTCATGTCTGATGAAGACATTACCAGGCTTTACTGTTTCAGTTTCCTACTCTTGGCATTATCCTTGACTGCATACCTCATCAACTTTTGCTCAGGATATTGCCACAACCTCCCAATTGGGGTCTTTGCCTCATCACTTCCCACTCCAGTCCATTCTGTGCATTGTTGCCAAAGTAGTTTATTTGTCTTAAGTTTAGATTTGACCCTGCCAGACTCCTATACTCAAACAACTCCAATGACTTTCTTTTGCTTCTAAAATAAAATAAAAACTTGTTTGGGTTTGAAAGCCTTTCACAGCCATGTCCCAACATACCTTTCCAGCTTCATTGGACAATACTCCATATCCTGTACTAGTCTCACTGACCTTCATTCTCTTTAGATCACATAATGACAGTCTGGCTCTCCTATCTCTGCTTTTCTTCTGACCATCCCCCATGTTGGAATGTACTCCTCCTTACTTCTCCCTCATAATCTCTCTTTTTTTTAAATGGCTTCTTTTATTTTTCCCCCCTATTACGGGTAGAAATAGTTTTCAACAATTGTTTTCTACATTTTGTGATCAAATTCTCTTATTCCCCGAGTTGGTAAATAATCTGATGTTATACCAATGCTGTCATGCAATACATATTTCTGTATTCTCCATGTCACGAAAAAAGATATAATACATCTAAGAAAAAACTCATGAAGGAAGAAATAAAGTGAAAAATGGTATGCTTTAATCCGTATTCACTGATAGTTCCTTTTGTGACTGTGAATGGCATTTTTCATTGTGAGTCCTTTGGAATTATCTTGAGTCTGTGCTTTGCTGTTAACAGTTAAGTCCTCCACAATATTTTTGTTATTGTGTATAGTAGTCTCCTAGTTCTCATTTTGCATTTGTTCATTTAAGTCCAGTTTTTTCTGAAATTATCCTGTTCATCATTTCTTATGGTACAGTGGTATTCTATTACAACCATATACCACAGCTTGTCCAGTCATTTCCCACTTGATACGTACCCCCTCATTTTCCAATTCTTTGCCACTACAAAAAGAGTTGCTCTAAATATCTTTGTACATTTATGCCCTTTTCCTTTTTCTTTGATTTCTTTGGGATACAGACCTAGTAATGGTATTGCTGGGTCAAAGGGTATGCATAGATTGATGGCCCTTTGGGTATGGTTCCAGATTGCTCTTGTGTAATTAGAAAATTGCACCTCAGGACTCAGTCTCCCAGCATCCCACTTTTATTCTCACATTACCTCCTTTAGTACTTAAGTTTTGGAGATAACTTTTTTTTTATGTGACCCCTCCCCTCTCTCTCTTTTCCCCTGATTGTGTCTGGGAAATCTGGCTTTACTCAGGCTTTTACTTTTGTCCTTTCATTTCTTTTCCTTCAAGTGATAATTAATAAATCTTATAAAATATACTTAGAGTTATTGGATATTAATTTTAATCTTACACTCCAGAATGGTTGTATTACTTTTACAGCTCCACCAACTATGTCCCAGTTTCCCCACCTTCCCTTCATCATTCGTTGTTTTCCTTTTTGATCCTATTAGCCAATCTGATAGGTGTCTACTTCATGGTCTCTTAAAGATATGGCTCTGGCACCATCTTTTCCATAAACCCTTCCTGATTTCCTCCTCCCCAACTGCTAGAGCCCTCCTTCCCAAACTATTTTGAATTTATCTACTTTGTGTTTGTATATTCACTTTGTGCTTCATTATATATTTTGATAATGTTCTTGTCTCCCTCATTATAATGGAAGCTCCTTATGAGTTAGGGTTTCTATTCTCTATACTCGCTCAGTGCTTAGCATATAGTAGGTGATTAATACTTAATATAAAAAAGATAAGTTGACAGAGTTTAAGTGATCAGCTATTTAGAATTTGCTTTTAGAAATCCCTTAAACCTCTCCCGCTTAAATTTTTTTTTCTTTTCTATGTGGTAGTGGATTAGAAGAGGAAAACTGATTCACAGATTCAAAAAGAGACCTTGAAGATCATCTAGTCCAGCCCTTTCTTTTTACTGATGAGGAAACAGACTTGTAGAATATAAGTGATTTGCCCAAGGTCATGAGGAAAGTTAATGACAGGGCTCCTGCTAGAAATTAGGTCCTCTGCTGTTCATACAAGTCTAATGTTCTTTCCATTACACTGTGCTCTCTCCTCTAGCTCCCTCCCTATTGACTGGTTTATCTGGAAGGCACTGGAGAAAACTTGTAGAAAAGCATCCATATAAGTACCAATGTATTGGTTGTAGAGATAGTATATGTAGTGGTTTGCCTGAGCTTGCTGTGTAGGAAGTGTGCCGAGAGGACAGCTGCTTTTTGTCTTTTTCCCTTACTTTAAGCAAGTAATGGCTTTGGTTGATAACTTTGTTGTTCGAAGTGGGTGAAATAACAGGTTTCTCTGTGGTTTTGGTGCATATTCAAGGAATTCTTTAAGACTGTTTCTGCTTGGTATATGTTCTGGTCAAAATTGTGGCTTTTATACAACTTGTCATTTAACTCTGTGGTGAAAGCCTAAACATTTTTTCTTTTAAACTGACAACAAAAGAGGCTTTTCCTAGACTCTCATTTTGTTAATCCATATTGGAGATATAAAGACAAAAATGGAAACAGTAGTTACTCCTCAAGATGATTATAGTCTTTTGGGGGAGAGAACATGTACATAATGTGTGCAAAATAAAATGTAATTTTTTGAGGGAAGGCATTAGTAGTTAGGAAATTAGAATTGATTTAATGTAGAAAGTGAACCTTGAAAAGGGTTTTAAAATGGTCCTTTAAAATGGTGGTTGGCATTGCATTGATTAGTGTTCAGTCTTTCAAAGTTGTTTTTATTTACAATGTTATTGTATAAATTATTCTCCAGGTTCTGCTCAATTCACTTTGTATCAATTTATACGTCTTCCCAAGTTTGTCTGAAACAGTTCCTAATGTTAATTCTTATAGTGCAGCAATATTATATGACACTTATATAACATAGTTGTTTAGGCTTTTCCTTGCTGGTGCCATCCCCTTAATTTCCATTTCTTTGCTACTACAAAGAAAGGCACTTTAAATATATTTGAGTGAAATAGGAGGTTCTAAGAGCATAGAGGTGAGAAGGGAGTGCCTTCTAGTAATTCCACTGCATCCTCCTTTCCTTTTATTTTAGTAATCCTGTTTTTAAAAAAAGTTTTGTGGTTAATAACTGTTTCCCTTTGTAGATGTTAAACAACCGTTTCTTTAATGACTTGTAGAACTTTCCTTGGCATTGAATACATGCTCACTCAGAGTTCCTTAGTTTGCAGGATTTGTTTCTTATTTTAGTTGAGCTCTTAAATTCATTTTTTGTTACTTGATGTTGCTTCTGTCTTCTGTATGTTTCTTTAGAAAAAAATCAATTGGTTGGTGAGTTCCCTGTGTGTCCACATTGGTTGGTTTGGACAAATTCCATTTTTTCATTCTCCTTGGAATAATTTTGTTTCCCTGTTTTGTGTTTTGAGGTAACCCATTGATATATGGCTTCAGACACTTCTTGTGTGACCTGGGCAAGTCATAGTTTCTTCTACTGTAAAATAGAGATAAAAATAGAAGTCTCAGCAATTAATTGGGTATGTGGATTGAGTGAGGAGTTTAAGGTAATGTGTAGGTTACAAGCTTGGGTGACTGGAAGGATAATGGTGTCCTCAACAAAAGTAAGAAGATTGGGTTTGAGAAGAAAGATACCGAGTTCTGTTTTGGGGCATATTGAATTTGAGATGCCTCAAATGCTCTTTAAAATGTCCATTGCCCTTTGAAAGTCCTTTTGTACTTTGAAAATATCCAGTAGGTATTTGGTGACATGACTGGTATTCAGGAAAGGAGCTATGGCTTGCAGGAATCTGGTAGTCATTTGCTTAGGGAATAAGGGGAATCAATGAAGTTCTAAATAAGAGTATCTAGAACAAAGAGAAAGTTTGGGGGTATACACAAATTTGAGACTTTAATATATATGATGTCTAGGAAAGAAGACTGAGGAGGAACAATTAACCAGGTAGGAAAAGAACCAAAAGGGAACAGTCATGAAAGCTCAGAAACGAGAATATTTTGGAAGGGTAAGTGTTGACAAAGCATTAAATGCTTCATAGAGGTCAAGCTATTAGATGTGACAATGAAAAAGATGGTTGGTAATTTTTGAAAGAGTACTTTGATTTGATTCAAAGTTGGAAATCTAATTTCAAAGGGTTGAAAAGTGAGGGGAGGGGAAATGAAGACAAGTATAGATAGCTTTTTCTAAGATTTAGGGAGAAGTAAGATACTGGATGATAATTTGAGGAGATGTAGATACTGTCTAATGACCTTTGCTAAAAAATAGTTGCTCTTATACATTTTCATGGCAGCCACTCTTTTATTGCTCTGAATTTTTACTCCAATAGCTTTTTTTTAAACTTTATTGCATGTTCAATGAGATGCTTTTAGGATGTCCTCCTACCCTATATTATATGTTCTCCATTTTCTTGGGTCAGAATGATAGTAAAAATGGTAGACAAAAAGCCTTTGGTTAGTTAATTAATTGGGATGGAAAGTGCTTCCCTCAAGAATACATAGCTTTACTAGTAGAAATAATTAATAATTTTAGCAAAGTTGCAGGATACAAAATAAGCCCACATAAATCATCAGCATTTCTATATATTTTTAACAAAACTCAGCAGCAAGAGTTAGAAAGGGAAACTCCATTTAAAATCACTCTAGACAATATAAAATATTTTGGAATCTTATCTGCAAAGGCAACCTCAGGAATTATATGAACACAACTACAAAACACTTGTCACACAAATAAAAGAATATATAGCTTTTTAGACAAATCTCCATGGTATGTGCTTTTCAGGATACAAAAAAAAATAAGCTTTATTTCTTATTCTGCAGGAGCTAACAATCTATTTGGAGAGGTAAAATATGACATCTAAGTTTAATTAGTATAAGGGAAAGATCATATAGTAGGAACTTGATAAAGGAATGAAGATTAAATAGTATGGATTGAAATTAGCCAGAATTCTCTTTTTGGGTGAATATTCAGGTAGTCTTGGAAGAAGTTATGAATGGATCAATAAAAGCATTTTAAATGACACTGCTACATGCTGGAACTTGAACAAGAATGAAACATAGTCCTTTTCTCGAGAAACTCCTAAGTTCTAATTCTTTTGGTGGGGAATGACACACAGACACAGACAGACACACATAAATACATACAAAGTAAATACATTACAGGGAGAATCAGGAAATTCCTTTTGTAAGAGGTAAATTTTGAGCCAGCCTTGAAGGAAACGAGGGATTTACTAAGGTGGAAGTGAGGTGGCAGTCCATTCCATACATGGTAGACACTTTGTAAAGGCACAGTGACAGGAAATGAAAGACTGTATGTGAGAAACATTAAGTAGGCCTGGCTCACTAGAGTGTGGAGTGTGTGACGGAGAGTAATGTAGAGTCAACCTGGAAGAATAGATTAGAGCCTTTTTTTGTGTGAACAACTCTCTTGAATTTATTGAAATTGAAACACAAAGAGGACAGCTGGGAGGCTTAGTGGATTGAGAGCCAGGCCTAGAAATATGACCTCAGATACTTCCTAGCTGTGTGACCCTGTGCAAGTCACTTAACCCCCATTGCCTAACCCTTACTGTAGCTCTTCTGCCTTGGAACCAATACACAGTATTGATTCTAATTGAAACACAAGAAACAATATCCACTGAAGGACATGGATTGGCATAGAGGAGTTTCTAAACAACAACTTAAAAAAATATTTTGGTAACTGAATTTCAACATAATTGGTTTTCCTTTGTAATCTTTTTTATTTTATGATTTAAAAATGTTCCAAGAAAGGATCTATGGTATCCAAGTCGTTAAGATTCTCTATTATAGAGATGTTAGAAGGACATTCTTGGAAGGAGGATTAGCAGATTGTTAAGGCAGCTTTTAATTTAATTTTTAAAATTTTTATTTATTGTTTACATGATTCATTTTCTTTCCTTTCCCTCTTCCTTCCTCCCTCCCAGGGCTGACAAGCAATTCCACTGGGTTGTATAAATGTTATCACTTGATACCTATTTCTATATTATTCATTTTTGCTATAGAGCAATCTTTTAAAGCCAAAACCCCAAATCATATACACATATATACAAGTGATAAGTGATAGCATTCTTTCAGCACAATAGTATTCCATCACCATAATATATCACAATTTGTTCAGCCATTCCCAATCGAGGGACACTCCTTCATTTTCCAATTTTTTGCCATCACAAAGTGCGTGACTTTGAATATTTTTGTAAAAGTATTTTTCATTATTACCTTTTTGGGGCACAAACCCAATAGTGGTGTTATTGCTGGATCAAAGGGCACTTTAAGGCAGCTTTTATTTTTTATTTTTTTTTAAACCCTTAACTTCTCTGTATTGGCTCCTTGGTGGAAGAGTAGTAAGGGTGGGCAATGGGGGTCAAGTGACTCGCCCAGGGTCACACAGCTGGGAAGTGTCTGAGGCCAGATTTGAACTTAGTACCTCTCGTCTCTAGGCCTGACTCTCAATCCACTGAGCTCACCCAGCTGCCCCTTTAAGGCAGCTTTTTAAAAGAGTTGTGTGGTTGAGAGTTGGAGGCAGTGAAGTAAAGGAGAAAGAATGTTGTATTTAGAGTCAGAAAACCTCATTGTGGATCTTGGTTGTGTTATTCCCTGAAGGAACATGGGCAACCCATTTAACCTGTCATCAGTTTTCTGTAATGGTGCTAGACTGAGGTCCCTTCTAACTCTAAATCTCTCTTATGAAGCTGAGCTTGAGTATTTGTTGGAAAGGAGAACTTATTGATAAAAGGCCTTGAACAATTTAGATCCTGTAGAAAACATCAAAACAAAGAACTAGTCAAAATACTATTTATCTACATAGTCTAGTTTTAAAAGAAAAACAGCCAAAATTGTGAAAGTCTAGTTAGTTGGTAGGGAAGGGAATTAGGGGGATGGAACAATTTTTTTTTTCATATTTAATTTTTCTCTTTTATACCATGTGGCTCTAAAGTTTTGATGCCATAATTTGTAAGCAACATGATTGAATTGGAAAAACTTAGAGCAATTCAAAAAGGAATTTCCATAAATACATAAAACTGTAGATTAAAACCCTGAGATTTGTCAGCATATGCTGATAGGTAAAAGTGTTACTATAACCCATTTCCCAAAAGGTAGTCAATGCTTTTATTTTATTCAAGGAAATGCTACCTTATCTCATCCTACCTTATCCAAGACTCCTTTCTGACTGTGAGAATTGCTGAGTCTTATTTCAGTTTCTGACTTTTATCTATCATCACTAAAGATAAAGCTGCCTTACTCTAGTGCCCCAGGTTCTATTTAGTTTCCTCTTTACTGCTAAGTCTATTCTAATTTTTAATGTGATTTCAGGCAGTTTGATGCTACTTTGCTAACTGGAGTGGAGGTGAAAAAGGAAAGGGAAGCAACAAATAAATAAATTAAGATTGGCAACTAATATCCTCAAAGATTTGTTTGAGCGGACTAAAAAATCATGGAAAATGCTAATATAAATCCCCAATAGACTGACCAGGTAAGAAAAAATAACAGAAGATTTCAGACTCCTTAATACCCAGTTAATGTGTTCAGTCACGTGGTGTGTATTTTAAAAAACATTTGCTTTGCTCTTTGATGAAAAGTTCATAGTTCCCATTTGCTAAAATTTAATCATTTGCTTTTTCTTTTCTTCCTCCTCCGCCTTGTCCTACTACAATCCAATGTATTCCTTTTTCCTTACCTCTTCTTAAACTAAGAAGGAAAGCCCAGGGACTCTGATATATATTTATTCTTCTCTTTAGCCCCCCCCTTTTTTTTCCTTCTCTTTGCTTCTTTTCAACAGAACTTTGCCAGGCTGACATGACCAGCATTACATGAGCCACTGGGCTTCTGCTTTTAAATAGACAAGCTATATGAATATTATTATTACAAGCATTTGTGATATATTATTTCTTACATTCAGTGAAGATGTGTGTGTATAAATATACATAAAAATTCACACACTCAGTTTTCTTATTTTATGGAGAAAGGCAATAAGGAGGCAGCTAGTTGGCACAGTGGATGAAGTGCCAGACCTGGGGTCAGAAAGACCCAAGTTCAATTTCTGCCTCAGAGGTTTATTAGCTTGTGACCTTTGGCAAATCATTTAACCCTGTTTATCTCAGTTTCCTCATCTGTAAAATGAGCTGGAGAAGAAAATGGCAACTCACTCCAGTATCTCTGCCAAGAAAACCCCAGATTGGGGTCATAAACAGTTAAGACATGACTGAAATTATGGAAGAACATTAACAGGGTAGTAGGAATGGCCCTTTCCACACAATTGGAATGACCTTGGGTAGCTGCATAAAAAGCTTTTGTCTGCAACACTGGTTATAGAAGACTATGGGTATTATCCTAGTCCTTTCCCATTAGCTTTCTCAAAAGAGAACACAGGAATTCTAACCATATCCTAGAAAAAGAGGTTCACTGTCTTTGAAAAGGGAGACAATGAAAATCGATTAACTTCTTATGCTTACTGTTATTTGTGATGGGTATATGGACCTCTAGGTAAAGGAGGAAATAAATCATACTTATGAATTATGGCTAAATTATAAATTTAAATTATGACCAAAGTGCATTAACTACTTGAAAATTTTTGATGCTTTTACCTAGGACTGTTAGAAAGTCTGTGGTGGCTACAAGGATAGTTATTTGATTTTAATAAATGATCTCATCTCATTAGGATTCTGTTTTTCCTCAATTAAACATTTTATTAAATGCCTATTTTGTACAAAGTTTTACTGTGTCAGTAGTCATCAATATCAAGCTAAATAATAGTTAATAAATAATAGTTGCTTTAAGGTTTACAAATCAGTGTACATAAATTTTCATTTGGCCCTCACAACAGTCCTGTGAGCTTAATATCCCCATTTAGGGGAAATTGAGATTCAAAGGATTTCAAAGTCTTGTTGGGACTGTATATAAGACAATATACAAATTAGAATGTGTTAAGTGCATAGAAGAGATACAGAATTTTGTGAATAATTCAGAGAGAGAGTTCAAAATTCTGGTTTGGGGAAGATGTCACCAGAGATGGATATTCAAGGAAGAGAAGAGTTTCAACAGGTAGAGATTTGTTGCTGAGGAGTTGGAATTGGGGGTGGGTAGAGAGTTCATTCCAGGTGTGGAGTATGAATGAGTCATCTGCAGGGAAAAATTTAGGGGAATAGCAGGTAAAGCAGTTGGGAGGGAAGATAAGAGATAAGAAGATAAGAGTACATAATAAGAGAACCTAACTCACAGGGTTGTTATGAGGACAAAATAAGATGACATATAAAATGCTAATCAAACTATATATGTGAATCTCATGTACTATTTGAAACTTTTTAATTAGTGGTTAACAAATATTTAGAAACCCATACAAGAAATTTTGAAGGTTTGAGGTATGCTGCAAAGCTTTCACGAACATCTGCAAAGCAGCTGTAATGAGCTTTGGTTTACTTAGTATTGCCATCATAACTTATAATCGTTTATTTACAGATTTTACAGAATTTAACATACAAAGCTAAGAAGTGAACTCTAGTATTGGGACTCCTGGTAAACTGGCTTGTTTCAGTTTTATAAACATTGATAAGGAATATAGTTTTAGTTCTAAATTTTTTACTTAAGAACATCTATCCTCTGTTGGCTTATGATGCTAATTGTGAATGGTTCTAAGTATCACCAGATGGAATTAATTCAGGTATTAACATAATTTCTAGATGTTTGGAGAACACAGAATGACTTTCAGTGGTGCCTATGTGTGTATGTATCTATGTTTTCCTGTTTCTGTGTCCATAGCCTTTTGAGGAGAATTCTCTGTTCAATCTGGAAAACAAAATATTCATTATTAAAAAAGTCATTTGAGCTAGCATTGATATTTCTTTGAGAGAAGGGAGAGACAACTTTGAGTTCCCAGGGATAAGATAGTTGGGAAGGTAGAATTGTTTGTTCAGGAATGACTAGGAACAGATAAAGGTCATTCCACAGATCAAGTAATTTTAGATTATTAAATATGCCATTTTAAATTATTATTATTATTATCCTTTAAACTATGACTTACTAAATAGATCTTGTCTTTGAAATTCACAGAAATGCCTAGATCCCTGCTGGCTTTTTTCCCTCCTGCTGAAACATCTGTTTTTGCTCATTCACCATTGTATGTTCAATTAGCTTGGTCACTACCTTAGGTCCCTTTTATGGGAAGCAACTCATGGCATTTTGGACTACGAACACCCAAATGTGTGGTTAGTTGAACAGGAAGTCTCAAGGAAGCAAGGTAAGCTTGCCAGAAGAACAAATGATAATAAAAGAAAGGCCATGTATTATTGTTATAACTCAAACTTGGTAGGGAAGTAGGTGGTAGGTTTTTGTTTTTGGGCATTTCCACTTTGAAGAGTGGTTCATTTGTAAACCAGTAATGGAAGTCATAGCATGGTTTTTTTTTTCTTTTCTTTATTGAAAAAAGTTCACTATTTTATTAAAATTCATGCAATCATTAAACAAAATAAAATGATTATAAAACATAGGTATTTGTGAATTAAAATAACCAAAATAGTAAATGAATGTGTTGAAAGAGCTTATTTTTTGATATAGTTTCTTAAAATCTTGTCATAGTATAAATGATACTCATTTTTTCCTACTCTTTTTTTTTTTTTTTACCCTGGGACTCCATTCAAGGAGCATAGGGCCACAACCAGTAGGCAATGGGTCGCTCAGGGTCACCCAGCTGGGAAGTGTCTGAGCCCGGATTTGAACCTAGGACCTTTCGTCTCTAGGCCTGGCTCTCAATCCACTGAGCTACCCAGCTGCCCCTACTTTAGGTTGCAGTTTCTTTAGCAGATGTAGTTTTTACAGGGTGGGGTTGCTAGCCCCACGCCCAACCCTCCTCCTTTTTCATCCGGGCTAGGGACTGTCCTTAGCCCAGGAGTGGTAAGGGTGGGCGATAGGGGTCAAGTGACTTGCCCAAGGTCACACAGCTGGAAGTGTCCGAGGCTGGACTTGAACCTAGGACCTTTCGTCTCTAGGCCTGGCTCTCAATCCACTGAGCCACCCAGCTGCCCTCATTTTTTCCTACTCTTTAAAAATTTCTTTGTTAATTTTTATTTTTCTCTTTCCCCTGAACAAGTTTTTTTAAAAAGAAAAAGAAAAGCTCTTCACACATGTGTGCATAGTTAAGCAAAATGCATTTTCACATTTGTTTTGTCCAAGATATGTATGTCTTTTTACATTTGAAGTTCATCATCTCCTTGGCAGGTGATGAGTAGCATGTTTCAATTTCATTCTTTTGGATTTCTGAATTATCATTTAATTGATTGTTATAAAGTTATAAAGCTGTTTTTTCTTCATAATAATATTGTGTATATTCTGCTAGTTTGGCTCACTTTGCATCAGATCAGAGCTATTCCTTATTTTTTTCCTAAAACTGTCTCATTTAGGCCTTTCTTATGGGACAATAATATTGTATTACATTCATTTGCCATATATTTAGCTATTTCCCAAAAGAAGGATATCCCCTTAATTTTTTCTCTTAAATTTATTTTTGATTTTTTTGGGTAAAGGCCTGGTAGAGTTATAGCAGGGTGTTTACTTTCCAAGCTTATCGATAAAAGCAAGTTTAATCTGTAGCCATATTATAGTCATTACAGAAGAAAAAGAAGGAAACAAATTCTGTGCCTTTAGATGCGAGTATGTTTACATTCATGTACTTTTATATACATATATGAAACTGCCATGTGGATGAAGATTAGCTCTTTGAAAAACTTTGGGAACTCCCATTTAGCATCATATTTGGGAAACTGCGGGTACCAGAAATAAGGGGAACTCTTTAGGAAGAGGTACCTTATGATGGTTGAGGACATTGCTGTAGGATTCCAGAGTTATAAGTAGGCCCAACATGATTAATTAGGAATTGTGCTGCCATACTGGATCTTGTTACTGGGAACTTGCCATCTCTGATTGTCTTCTCATATTAGCAAGATAGGCAAGAAATGGAGTGATCTATAATGACAGAAAGCACTTGTTCGTCAGGAAAGACTCACTGAACTATACTGATCAGGAAGGCTCTAAAGTGAAATTTGAGAAGGAGAGAAAATTGTCAAAACAACAACTACTACAAAGGATAGTATGTCCACAGGAGGAAGAACCATAAGGAATAACTAATAATGATAGAAGGAGGGAAATTTCATAATTCTTAGGGGATGAATAGCATAATTTGGTCAAGAATAATATTTATGACATCATGTCCTACATATAAATGGAATGTGGGGAAGACAGTGAAATTGAAAATTTTAACCTAAGGAGGATATTAGTGGGAAATGAGAGACTCCTGAATTAAATGTGACAATACTTTGGACAAAAGAAAAATTTAACAAATGAGGAAGATACAGTGAAATGATCCGAGGTAGGATAGAGAACATGGTTTGCTGTTGAGCCTCTGATTACCCTACCATTTGCATTTGAACTTCAGACAACCTCACTACTTTCTATTAGTTTGTATTTCAGAGTCATTGAGAGTGGCCACCATTTGCCCTGTTGCCCTTAGTTTTGTAGCTCTGTACAGTTGTCTCTTGCTATATCATGGTTCACTTATCATGGCTTCACTGTATTGAGAGTTTAAAAAAAAAATCTAATCCTGTATTGTGGAATTTTCACTATATCATGCGATTTTGTGGATGAATACCATACTTTACACAATGGAAATGCAGTATGCCACTACCACTTGTGCAAATTTGCCAACATGAGATTGTACACTGCACACTGATGGTTGAAGGCATGAAAGGTGACCAACCACAGTGCTATGTTCATATCCTGGGTGTTGATTGGATCAGTGACTGTAGCATCGGTCTGTTTGCTCTCCTAAATTGTGTCCATACGTTCAGAAAGTGTTTAAGAGCATATGAAGTGTTTATAAGAGTGTGGGAAAGGTTAATAAGAGTGTGGAAAAGATTTATAGGAGAGTGGGAAGGGTTTATAAAGCCTTAAAATAGATATCAATAATAAAATAAATATTACACTGCTATTTCGTGGATTTTTACCTATCATGGGGGTCTCTGGAACTTAACTGTCATGATAGGTGAGGGAACACTGTTGTAATACAGGTTTTAGCATTGCCATGTTTGGCTTAGGGCAAACCTCCTGGAAGGAATGTTGAGAGTGGCATGCACCACGAGGCAGATACCTACTGGCAGTTGAGCTGTATAAAAGCCTGGAAACCCAAGGCTGGGTTCTGTTTCCCCTTGACTTTACCCTGAGCACTCACTTACCTCTTCCCCCCCACCCCCCAGTGGAGAGAGGAGGAACCTGAGAAATTAGGCCTTAGGATAGAGTAGGGTTTTAGGACTTATCTTCAAGAGCAAATCAATATTATCTATTATCATCATTTACAAGGTTAGCCAATAGATCTACTCACTTTCCTAACCAAAGACCGCTTTGCTCTGGCCGAGGGGTGCCAGTCCTCTGTCAGCCAAAACCTTCCAAGGACCTTTTACCAGCTTCAGCCAGTGAAACCAAAGCAACAGATTAGTGTTACCAAGCCCTCTTACCATTGTCTTGTTCCTTTCCCAGTGACCAGTAAATCTCATAGCCTTTAACCAGAGAATCCTGTGGTTATTCCCTTATCATCTAAGGCTAAGGAGGACAGGCAACAAGAAGGGAATTCTGAGCTGTTAAGTTTCAAACAAACTCCATAGTTGAGGGCAGGAAGTTCTACATCCACTTCCTGCCAGTCTGCCTAACCAGTAGGAGGCTGTTACCTCAGCAGGGAGGTGCCGACTGCCTGTCACCTTAAAGGAGCCTAGTGGTAGTAGTGAGGTTTCAGTGGGCACTCAGCTTTCAGGGTTTTGGTTCCTTGTACCTTCATAAGCAGGTTTCTTACCCTACTGAGGTTGCCCACTCCAGTATAACAACTCACACCAACCTCTTGCTAGCCTGTTACTGGCTCAAGGCCCAATTGAACTTACTTTATTCATAACACTGTATACTTATTTTCCTCAGCTTTCTTGGCCTAGATGTGAGCTCCATAGTTTTGCTAGTTTCCCCAATTTATCCTGCATATATTTTGTTTGTACATAGTAATTTAATTTGCATGTTGTCTCCTCCATTAAACTGAGAGTTTTCTTGAGAATTTTTTTTTTGCCTTTATTTTTATTCTCAGTACTTAGCACAGAGTTTGGCACATAGTAGATGCTTAATAAATACATGTTGACATGTTCAGACTGTATCTTCTCTCTTAAAGCCTCCCATACTTTTTTCTTCTCGGCTTAGAATTTGGTTACTTTACTGAGAAAACTGAGGCCATTCAATATCACTTTATTCCTCTTCATTTCAAAATCTCTTGACATTCATCATCTCTCACTCTTTCCTCCTTTCCTTCATTTTCTTATGGAGGTGACCCTTTTCCTTGCCAATGTAGAAGAAAATTCTGTGCTTATGCATTTTAATTACAAGTTCAGTGGAAGTAATTTTTATTAATTTAGATTATTCTAATTGTATAAATGTTTTTGCTTAGAGGGAGAACTAAACATAGGCAGATGAAAATGACTCTGAAAATCTCTTACTTATGACATTTTGGAGTTAAATTTTATGATATTCTTGGATAATAGATAAAATTCCACAGTCAGGAATGAGTAAGAGTTCACAGTTTAGGTAATAGTCAGTTAACAGTTTGTGTCATCAAAAAGAACAATAGTCACATAAGTTTCAGCACATACTTATAGAATCATTTTCCTAAAATCATTGAATCTCTCTTTGGCCACTCCTGTTAAGGATTTTCTTTTTGAGCTGATCAAAGGTAAAATAGAGATACTTTCCTTAACTAAAGTCCATTAGTTCTCTCTGCAGGGAAATAGCATTTTCCACCATAAATCCTATAGAATTGTTGTAAATCATTGTGTTAGAGTTAAATCTATTACAGCTGATTATTATTACAATATTCCTGTTACTGTGTATATTGTTTTCCAGTGTTACAGATAAAATTAATATAGATGGATATATTAAAAAATATTAATGGCTTATTTAAAGCCATATTGGTAATTAAGAAGGCCACAGGCCTGCTAAGATCCAATTCAAAATACCCGCCATACCTTCACTCTCACTGCTTCGTAGGAAAAAGAGCGTCTCAATCAAGTTCTGAGATTTTATACTTCCGTCTACATAATCACTCTTCCTGCCCACCTCTGTTACACAAGAAGAATCATGGGAAATGTAGTTTTCAAGTCCCCTAAATGTCCACAGGAAGTTTATATCATGGACCTCAATATTAAGATCAAGGACCCCAAATTTCCAATATCACACCAGGTTTTGCTCACTTCACTTTGTATCAGTTCATATAAATCTTTCCAGGTTTTTCTTTTTTCTTTTCTTTTCTTTCTTTCTTTTTTTTTTTTAATTTGAACCCTTAACTTCTGCCTTGGAGTGTATTGACTCCAAGGCAGAAGAGTGATAAGGGCTAGGCATTGGGGGTTAAGTGACTTGCCCAGGGTCACACAAGTGGGAAGTGTCTTGAGGCCATATTTGAACCTAGGACCTCCCGTCTCAAGACCTGGCTCTCAATCCACTGCGCTACCCAGCTGCCCCCCACCTCAGGTTTTTCTGAAACCATCCTCTTCATCAATTATTAACAACACAGTTGCAATATACCATAATGTATTTTCAGCCATTCCCCAGTTGATAGGTATCTTTTTCAATTCTTTGTCACCATGAAAAGAGCTGTTATAAATATTTTTGTGCTTGAGTACTTTCCCTTTTCTTTGATTTCTTTGGGCTATATACACCTTATAATAGTATTACACAGTTTTTATAGCCTTTTGACCATAGTACCAAATTGTTCTCCAAAATGGTTGAACTAGTTCATAACTCCACCAGCAGTGCATTGTATCTATTTTTCTACATCCCTTTCAACATGTCATTTTTTTCTTTCACCTTAGCCAGTCCTATGACTATGAAATGGTATTTCAGACTTAAGTTTGCACTTCTCTATTAATGATTTAGATCATTTTATTCATATAACTATTGATAGCTTTGATTTCTTCTGAAAACTTTTTTTAATTTTATTTTTAAAAATATTTTTCCATGTTTACATGATTCATTTTCTTTCCCTCCCCTTTTCTCTTCCATCTCCCAGAGCTGCCAAGCAATTCCACTGGGTTGTACAAATGTTATTACTTGATACCTATTTGCATATTTACATTTTCATTTTTGCTATAGAGTGATCTTTTAAAGCCTAACCCCTAAATCACATACATATACATATATACACACATATACATACACATACATGTGATAAGTGATGTCATATGTTTTTCTTTTGCATTTTTGCTCCCATAGTTCTTTCTCTCAATGTGGTTAGTATTCTTTCCCATAAGTCCTTTAGGAATGTCTTGGTTTGTTGCATTGCTACTAGTAGCAAAGTCCATTACATTGAATTGTTCCACAATGTTTTACTTTCTGTGTACAGTGTTCTCCTGGTTCTGCTCATTTCACTCTGCATCAGTTCATTGAGGTTCTCTCAGTTTATATAGAAATCCTCCATATCATCAATCCTTACAGCACAATAGTATTCCATCACCATCATATATCATATTTTGTTCAGCCATTCCCCAATAAAAAGACAACTCTTCATTTTCTAATATTTTGCCACCACAAAGAGCACGGCTATGAATATTTTTGTACAAGTATTTTTCCTTTTTATCTCTTTAGGGTACAAATCTAGTAGTGGTATTCCTGGATCAAAGGGTATTCATTCTTTTAAAGTTCTTTGCACATAATTCCAAGTTGCCTTCCAGAATGGCTGGATTAATTGATAACTCCACCAGCAGTGCATTAGTGTCCCAATTTTGCCACAATCCCTCCAACATTTATTATTTTCCTTTACTGTCATATTGACCAATTTGCTAGGTGTGCAGTTTTACCTCAGCATTTTTTTGATTTGCATTTCTCTAATTATAAGAGATTTAGAATACTTTTTTATGTGCTTATTGATGGTTTTGATTTCTTTGTCTGAAAATTGCCTATTCGTGCTTGTCAGTTGGGGAATGGCTTGATTTTTTTATATTTTTCTGTAATTGACTTAATTTCTTATAAATTTGAGAAATTAGACCTTTGTCAGAGGACTTTGTTATAAAAATTTTTTCTCAATTTGTTGCTTCCCTTCTAATTTTGGTTGCATTGGTTCTGTTTGTACAGAAACTTTTTAATCTAATATAATCAAAATGATTCATTTTACATTTTGTAGTGTTCTCTATCTCCTGCTTGGTCTTAAATTCCTTTCTTTCCCATAGATTTGACAGGTATACTATTCCATGTTCACCTAATTTGTTTATGATTTCCCTCTACATTTAAGTCATTTAGCCATTCTGAATTAATCTTGGTATAGGGTTTGAGGTGTTGATCCAAACCTAATATCTTCCATACTATTTGCCACTTCTCCCAGCAATTTTTGTCAAGTAGAGGGTTCTTATTCCAAAAGCTAGGATCTTTGGGTTTATTGAATACTATCTTGCTACCATTCTATCTCTAAGCCAGTCCCATATTGTTTTGATGATCACTGCTTTATAGTATAGTTTGAGATCTGGTAACAATAGGTCTCCATCCTTCACATTTTTTTTCATTAGTTTCCTTGTAAATATTTGTCAATTTCATCTCGATTGCCATATTTATTGTCATATAAATGGGCAAAATAGTTCTTAATAATTGCCTTAATTTCCTCTTCATTAGAGATGAGATCAGCCTTTTCATTCATGATACTGTTAATTTGGTTCTCTTCTTTCTTTTTCTAAATTAGTTTAACGAATACTTTATTTGTTTTTCTCAAAATATCAGCTCTTAGTATTATTAATTAGTTCAATAGTTCTTTTACTTTCAATTTTATTAATTTCTCCTTTGAATTTTTAGGATTTCCAATTTGATTTTTATCTGAGGACTTTTAATTTGTTCTTTTTCTAGTTTTTTTAGTTGCATGCCCAATTCATTAATCTCTCTCTTTTTTGTTAATATGGGCATTCAGGGCTATAAATTTTCCCCTGAGTACTGCTTTTGCTGTATCCCATAAAGTATCCCATAAATTTTGATATGTTATTTCCTCATTGCCATTCTCTTCAATGAAATAGGCAATTGTTTCTAAGATTTGTTCTTTAACCCACCAGTTTTGGAGAATAAGATTATTTAATTTAATTTCCAATTAGTTTTTCATTTGCCTTCCTGTTTATCCTTACTAATTATAATTTTCATCACATTATGATCTGAAAAATTATATTTATTATTTCTGCTTTTCTGCATTTGTTTACAATGTTTTTATGCCCTAGCACATGGTCAATCTTTGTAAATGTACCATGTGCTGCTGAAAAGAAGGTATATTCCTTTTTATCCCTATTTATTTTTATCCATATATCTATTAACTAATTTTTCTAAGATTTCATCCACATCTCTTCTTTCTTTTTTATTTTTTGGTTTGATTTTTCTAGATCTGATAGAGGAAGGTTGAGGTCTCCAACTAGTATAGTCTTACTATCTATTTCCTCCTTAAGCTCCAATAGTTTCTCCTTTAGAAATCTGGATGCTATACCATTTGGTCCATACATGTTGAGTAATATTTCTTCATTGTCTATACTACCTTTTATCAGGATGTAATTGCCTTCCTCGTCTCTTTTAATCAGATCTATTTTTTCTTTGTCTTTGTCAGATATCATGTTTGCAACTCCTGCCTTCTTTTTCTCAGCTGATGCCCAATAAATTCTGCTCCAGCCTCTTACCTTTACCCTGTGTATGTCTGTCTGCCCCTTGTGTTTCTTGCAGACAATATATAGTAGGATTTTGGTTTTTATTCCACTCTGCTATCTGCTTCTGTTTGAGGGTGACTTCAACCCATTCACATTCAGAATTATGATTACCACTTTGTGTATTCCCATCATTTTGATTTCCTTTTAATCCTGCCCTTTCTTCTTTCACTATTTCCTTTCACACCAGTGTTTTTCTTTTAATCAGTTCCTCTTTTTCTCACCCTTATTTGACTTTCCTTTCCACTCCCCCCCTTCTTATTCCCCACCTATTTCCCTTTAAGGTCTCTTAAAGCCCCCCTCCCCACCTTTTCATTCCTTTTAATACTCCCTGCCCCTCACACCCCAAGCCCCCTTTCCATATTCCCTTTCAAATTCTCTGTAGGGTAAGATAGACTTCTATACCCCAATAGATCTGACTGTTCTTCCCTCCCAGAACTGATTCCACTGAGAGTAAGGTTTAAGTATTACCTGTAACAACTCTCTTCCTACCCTTCTTATACTAGTATTCTTCCCCTACTCCCATGTGCCTCTTTATGTGGCATAATTTATCCTATTTTACCTCTTCCTTCAAGTTTCTTTTAGTATATCCTATATTTCTTTTATCTACTGTGATAATGAAAATAATTTTTAAGAGTTACAGATATCATTTTTCTACATATACATATAACCATTTTGACCTTATTGAAGCCCTTACATCCCCTCCCCCCTTAATTTCTTATTAATCTTTTAATGGTTTTCTTGAATTTTGTATTTGGACATCAGATTTTCCATTTAGTTCTGGTCTTTTCTTTAGGAAACTTTGGAAACCTATTTTATTAAGTGCCCATACTTTCCCCTGAAAGTATATAGTCAGTTTTGATGAGAAGGTGATTCTTGGTTGTAGACCCAATTCTTTTGCCTTCCTAATATAATATTCCAGGCCTTGCCATCCTTTAGTGTTGAAGCTGCCAGATCCTGTGTAATCCTGACCAGAGCTCCTTGATAATCTGAATTGTCTCCTTTTGGCCTCTTACAGTATTTTCTCCTTGGCTTGGAAGCTGTTTAATTTGTCTATGACATTCTTGGGAGTTGTCTTTCAGTATTTAATGTAGGGGATGATCTATGGATTCTTTCAATGTCTATTTTTTCTCTCTTGTTCAAGAATATTAGGGCAGTTTTCTTGGATAATTTCTTGTAATATGATGTCAAAGGATTTTTTTCCCCAGGCTTTCAGGTATCTAATAATTGTCAAATTGTCTCTCCTGGATCTGTTTTCTAGGTCAGTTGTCTTTTCAGTGAGATATTTCATGTTTCTATTTTTTTCATTCTTTAGATTTTGCTTTATTAATTCTTACTATCTCATGAGATCATTAGCTTCTACTTGCCCAATTCTAGTCTTTAAAGACTATTTTTCAGCTATGATCTTTTGATTTTCCTTTTAGTTTGATCTATCCTGCTTTTCATGGCTTCTAGCAGGTCAATTCTGGTCTCTAATTTAATTATTACTTTTGATTTCTGTGCCTCGTTTTCCAAATGGGCAATTTTGTCTTTTAAGCTGTTTCCTTTCTTTTTTAGTACTTTCATTTCTTTTCCTCACTTTTCTTCCCATTTTTCTTCTATCTTTCTTACTTGTTTCTTGAACTCCTTTTTGAGTTCCACCAGAGCTTGTGAGCAATTTCCATTTTTTTTTTTTTGGAAATTTGGTTGGGTTTGCTTGTTTGTCACTCTCTACTGTTGTTTCTGTATTTTGCTTTTTTTCTCCGTAGAAATTCTCCAGCCTCAAGAGCTTCTTTTGCTTTCTTATTCCTTTTGCTGTTAGAGGATTGAGATTTCTGCACGTTGCTGGTCATTGCTTTCTTAGCTTCTGTCTTACAGAGCTTTGCCGTTGTTCTATCTTCCTTTTCCTTTCAGAAGCCTGAGAGAGGAGGGCAGGAAGCTCTGTGTTGTTTTTTGTGCAGTTTCACCCCCTTATAGTGTGGGAATCTCCACTCACAGCCTACCTTTCACTCTGTGTTTAGTGGGAGAACCCCTTTACTTTTCCAGTTTTGATTTCTGTCCTTTTGAGACACTTTGTAATGATCAGTTTGAAGGAGGTTTAGAAGGCTCCTGCTACTCTGCCACCATCCTGGCTCCATCTCCTTCTTCTGAGAACTTAATTGTTTTATCCTTTATGACTATTTTTGCAAATTTGACTCAGTTCTATATATACTTGAGAAATGAGACCTTCAAGACACTTGCTGTAAAATTTTTTTCTCCTAGTTTTCTATTTCCTTCTGGTTTTCCCATTAGTTTTGTTTGTGCAAAACATTTCCAATATAATGTAATCAAAATTATCTTATTTTATCTTTCTATTTCTTGTTAGATTAAGATATTGTTAAAATTCTTCTTTACTATGTCTCAAAAAAAGGGAGGACGGAGTACTTAATCTACTTCTACATTTCTTGCCTTTTGTGCTAAGCATAACTAGTTAAAAGAGTAATCTATGTTCCAGGGCAACTGAGTAGCTCCGTGGATTGAGAGCCAGGCCTAGGGATGGGAGGCCCTAGTTTCAAATCTAGCCTCAGACACTTAGCTTTGTGACCCTGGGCAAGTTACTTAACTTCCATTGTCTAGCCCTAACCACTCTTCTGTCTTAGAATCAATACTTATAGAAATCAGTGAACATAGATTACTATTTTAAGAAAATTTTAAGAAAATAATAATCTATGTCCATTGATTTTTCAGGATCTCTTTCTGTACCTGCTAATCACTAGCAAGACATTTTATTCTGGTTTAGGGATTCTTAACTTTTTATATGTCATGGACCCCTTTGGCATTCTGGTGAAGCTTATGAGCTCCTTCTCAGACTGTTTTTATGTGCACAAAATAAAACACATAGGCTTTCAAAGGAAACCAATTATATTGGAATAAAAATGAAATTTTTTTCTTTCCCATCCTGGTTCATGGAATTCTTGAAACCTATCCATAGACTCCTGGGGTCAACTCTTACTTTTGGAGGTATTTCTCTGTATTTTATTTCAGTATGCTTGTTGCAGCAAACCAAGAAGATGACAAGATCTATTCTGGATGCTATAACAATATGTTAAATGATGTACAGTTAATGACATTGTCTTGAATAAACAGGTTATATAAGGATGGGTACAAAAAGCTATTTAGTGGTGTATATACACACTAGGAGCTATAAAGATTAGTAGTGCTGAATGGAATAAAGGTAGTACAATTTAATGGCAATTAAAAGTACAGATGCAGAGAAATAGTGTTAAAAGTAACAACAATGTGCTTCTGCTGACCAGTAGATAGTTGTAACTATTACAGAATATTCTAAATCTATTTATTGATCGCTTTAATATAGCTATAAATTCCACCTGGAGAGCATACTTCTAATTCTTTTTCACCCTAACAAAACTTATCAGCCATCATCAGCCTACCTGAAGGAATGAGGCACCTTCTGGGGAAGATAGGCATATGCCAGGCAAGTCCTTTGCACCACCATATCCTCACCTCTTGTCAGACCTGTATGGAGATTGTGATTGCTTAAGACTCCTAAGCCCAAGAATCCTGGGAGTAAAATTGTCCTCAGGTCACTCAACTTGCTTCTAGATCACTCTGTGCAGTCATCATCAATGGAAGGAAGTCCTGTCTAGCTGTGACCTAGTAACTGCTTTTACAGGTGCTACAGTTCAAGTCTCCTTGCAGGACCTGGAAAAAAAAAATTCTTACTGCAGGAGCCCCTAGTACTGTCTGGTCGCTATCAAAATAGATTTAAATTTTTTTGTGGAAGTGACTGTAGTAATGAAAATAAATATAATATGTAATAAATAAAATGCTACATTTAATATTTGGAAATTGGTTTTGTTAAATTATATTAGTAAAAAATATTGTTGTGGTCGCCATTTATAAAATTAACTCTTAAGTCATGAGGACGATAGTAGCTTTTAACATTTAATTTAATTTAAATATAGTATAAGAAAGAAATAAGGAAGGAAGTAGAAAATTCATTTCCTAGCCTACCACTCTAAAATCTGCCCCACATAATTTCAGCTTGCTCCCTTACAAGGTTTGATCTCCTTGTAGAAGTCTAGTAGTTTCTTTGGAGCAAGAGTCTTATCAGCCCATGAGTGTATCTTTTGCCTGAGCCACCAGTGCTAAATGGAGTAGAAGAATCAATCCCAGAAAACTCATACCAAGGGCCTCAATCTCCTCTATGGTCTTATCTATTATAGCCCCTTTTTCCATGTCCCTTCCTGTCTCTCTGAACTGGTCTATCACATCTCAGGAATCAATCAAAGTCTCTCTGATCTGGACTCGTAACTCTTAGTTCCTGATCATTTTCCTAGGGCTCTAACCTGTGATCTTTGTTTGGAGCATTCCAGCCATGCTAATGGGATGGGTCAGACCAGAAGAAAGTTCAAGACCCTGGGAGGAAAGGGTTCCCTTCACATGACCTTAAGGAAGATGCATCCCTATCTACTTTGCAAGTACCATAGGAGTTTACACTGGACTTGTCATTGAAACGTCTATGTGTTGTCTCCTCTGTTAGAATGCAAACTCCATGAGGGTGGGGAGAGTCTCTGTTTTTCTATTTGTATTTCTCCTGTGCCCTGCACATAAGAAGCACTTAAAAAATGCTCATTCATTCATTCTCATATACTACAGTTACGTCCTCACCTCAGATTTTTTTTTTTATCTAACATAAATTTAACCATTTACCTTCATTTTTTTTCTGTTCCAATTCTAGATTCTGCAATAAAATAGTAATATGGTCTCATCTCATTTAGTTTGCCAGTATAAGGAAACATAATTACTGTAGCTATTACCTTAAAAAATGCAGCTAATACATTAATAAAAAGAATGTTGTGGTCACTGATGATTATTTATATGTAAATAATTACATTTTGTATATTGTATCATGTACACTTAGGTAATACTTTCTCAGGCTTCCTACATCTTCCTCCCAATGTGTACTCTTCAATTCAGTGACACTGGCCTCTTGGCTGTTCCATGAACAAGATATTCAGTCTCTTGCCTGGAGTACTGTCTCTGTTACTGTCTCTTCATACCTGTAATGTTCTCCTTTCTCTGCTTTGTCTTTAAGGCTTAATTAAAATCCTAAATTCTATAGGACACCTTTTCCAACTCCTCTAAGTTCTAGTTCTTCCCTATGTTAATTATTTCCTACTCATTTTTTAAATAGTTGGTTTATATATATTTTTTCGTGTGTCATCTCTTCCTTTAGTCTACAAGCTCCTTGAGGGCAGGAACTGCCTTTTGCTCTTCTTTGTGTGATATTGGAAATTTGGGGATCCTTGGACTTGATATTGAGAAACATGACATAAACTTCCTGTGGACATTTCGGGGACTTGAAAACTACATTTCCCATGATTCTTCTTATGTAGTAATACAGGTGGGCAGGAAGTTTGATTATGTAGACAGAGGTATAAAGACTCAGAACTTGATTGGGATGCTCTCTTTCTGATGAAAAGCAAGGTGGGGCATTTGAATTAGATCTTAGCAGGCACGTGGTTTTTGAAATTATCAATATGACTGTTAATAAAACCCTAATATCTTTATATATATCCTTCTATATCAATTTTATTTTTTACATTTGTATTCCTAGAGCTTAGCATGGTCCCTGGTACATAGAAAATGCTTAATAAATATTTTATTTACTCACGGGCCTTTTTAAAGAATATATTTGTGGCCACTGGGTTAGGAAATACAGGCAAAGGTACATAATAGTTGTGTGTTCCCACATTTAGATAACTGATTATACCACATTTCAAGCTAAAGCTTTTATAATTCCTTCCAGAAAGGCTTTCATCAGAAATGAAAGTCTTAAGTTTTGTCTTGAGAAATGGAAGACATTCCTGCAAGCACATTCTGTGTTACAACTCCAAATTAGCATATCTTCTTTGGATAAGGGAGAAATTAGCAACCCTACCAGCAACTATTAACCTTTTCCTTATACTTCAAAATGCATAGGAGCAAATATTCTTTTACACTGGGATATGCTAACTTGATACTGAAGATTCTGGTTTTCTGCTTCAGTTTTGATACTTTAATTTTTAAGCAGTTTCCTTTGTGACTCCTTTAGCAAGGAGGTAAGCTTCCTTACACTCCTCCAGAAAATAAATATATTATAGCAAGAACATATTCATAGTAATAGCATTGAGTTCTTCATGTAAAATCATTTTGTATATCAACAAAAGCTTCATACTGTATGCTGCTTTTTGTCCTGGTTTGGTTTTTCAACATTAATTTGTATCAAAATGTTCAAAACAACCCCACAAATGCACATCTTTTCCAGGCTATTATTATTGAAAGTACCACCATTCTTCCTGCATCCAAGATTCCTAATCTCCGAATTATCCTTGATTCCTCACTCCACATAAGCAATCAATTGCCTAGTCTTGCTATTTCTAGTTTCATAACATCTTTTACATTTGACCCCTTCTCTCCACTCACACAATTTCTACCTGTTGTCATCACCTATTGTCCAGATTATTGCCTCAACCTCTTAATGGATCTCTCTGTCTAAAGTTTCACTTTCTTTTGGTCTATCCAACATGCTATTTTTGCTGAAGTATTTTTCCTTAAATGCAGTTCTGGTTATGTAACATTCTTATTCAACCATCTCTAGTGGCATTCCATTGCCTCTAGAATAGAGAATCAACTCCTCTTTAGGTTTTAAAGCATTTCACAATTTTGCTTCAAATTACCTTTCCAGCCTCATTGGACAGGATTATCTCTCTATACTCTGCAGTCCAGCCAGATTGACCCTGTGTCTATGCCCATATAGAATCCCTTTTTTCCTCTAAAACTCAGCTCAAACACATACATGAAGCCTTTCGTAATTTTCCTCAACTGTTAGTGGCCTCTAACTCAAAAATTACCTTGTATTTAATGTCTTTTATGATTTGTATTTGTTTTCTTTCTTATATATGTATCACACATAGCTATTTAATAAATATTTGTGGAATTGAATTGCAACCAGATCTATATGTCCATTAGATGGGTGACCAATTGATGCTGAGATGCTCTAACATCCATTTATAGCTAAATTAAGAATTTATCTTTAGATATTTTTTGTTTTGTTTTACCTTTTCCTCTTTTTTAAGGTCTGTCAGTTAACAAGTATTTCTTAAAGCTTACTTAATAACAGGCTAGAGACATGGGGATATAAATGTAGCGAATAAAACAATCCCTATTCATGAGGGGCTTCATTCTAATAGGAAAGACGTGAACTTTATATAATTCTGTATTTCACAATAATGCTATATGAACAAAACAGTATATCCAATACAATATTAAAACTGTTTCATGATATATACCATGTAACATATTGCTTATATATCTACACATTTTCATAATTTATACTCTCTCCATTAGTCTTTAGTTTTTTCTCCATTAGTCTTAATCCTTTCTGAGTAGGGATTGTTTTATTCAATGTATTTGTATCTCTAGTCTCTAGCACAGGCCTAGAATATAGTAGGTGCTTAATAAGATATTGATAGAAAAACAGATAGCATTTTTGGAAACGGACTTTATAATCAGATAAGGGGAGAAAGTAAAAATAAAAACAACCTTCAAAAATCTTATCATGATACTCCTTGTTTAGTTATAAATGGATGTCATAGTTTCTTAGTCTGTAACTTAGTTCCCTGTTGAATATCTAGCCTGGGTGCTCTCAAGAGTCCAACTTCACTCTGAAGGATCAATGCCTTTTATGATGTCCCTGGCATTTTTAATGACTGGAATAAACTTCCTCCTATAGTGACTTATTCTCATTTTAAAATGTAGCCTTAATTGTTAGAAAGTTCTTCTCTATTGAGAATTAACCAAGAATATATTGGCCTTTAAAAATAAAAATTACCAGGGAGTGAAAGAGTGTATAGTTGACTCAAATTCTGGCAATTCTTTTTGTTTGTTTTTATTAACAGTAGAGCTGTGTTCTTTTCCCCACCCCTTTTCATCTGTCTTTGAGCCCCTTAAATAATGAATTACCCTAATATTCATTTATTCTCTGACTCTTGAGGCTAATGAGGGGCAAGCATGGCAGAGTGGATAGAGAGCTGGCCTTAGAGTCAATAAGATCTGGGGTTAAGTTCTGACTCTGGTACTTTTGGGCAAGTTGAACTCTCAGTGCTTTAGGTGACTCTTTAAAACTACAAGTTGCAAAGGAAGTCTTGACCTGCTTTGGAAGGAGATTCATAACTCAAGAGCTGCCTCTTCAAAAGAAATTGAAGGAAACCAGATTTTATCCTGATCTCTATCTTTAGTTGGAGTAATTCATGGTATCACAGAATATTGTACTAGTTATCTTTTAATTCTAATTTCCTCATTTTATAGATAAAGAAAATGAGGCCCAATAAGGTCAAGTGACTTTCACATCAAGACTAATAACAAGAATAATGATAACTAGCATTTATGTTGCACCCACTATGTGTCAGGACTCATGCTAAGTACCTTACAAATATCTCATATTTTCCTTACAACAACCCTGGGAGATAGATGCTATTATTATCTTCATTCTATAGTTGAGGAAACCGAGTGAGGTAAATGGGTTAAATGACTTGTCCAGGGTCACACAGCCAGTAGGTGAGGCTGAATTTGAACTTGTGTCTTCCTTACTTCAGACTAAGAACTCTGTACACTTTATCTTCTAACCTAGTCTACTGCTAGTGTCTCTTGATTCCTAGTCCAGTGCTTTTTCTTAGATTCTTTTAGCCTTAGTTATCTTTGAAAATTCTCTTTAAGTCCCTCTCCACATTTACTGCATCAAATCGTAAAGTCCAAAGTTTAGAATCATTTCTTTGAAGTTTATAATCAATATTAGAATAATTGATGGTTGCTTATATATTTTAACATATAAAGCTTTTGTTTAAAATTCTAAATAATATCTTTTTAAAATTTATAAACATGATTACATTTTTGACTGAACATCCATAATTTTTCCCCAGTGATACTTGCATTTACTAACTTATTCTCTTTGGTTTTTTCCCTCTCTTTATGGCTGTTTTAATCATCTTTAAAAAATTGTTACCGTAAATTGACTTTATTACATGGGATTAATACTTTGTCATTAATATACTGTTGTCATAGCCAAAATGTCATGTAGCTTTCATATTGAAATATTTCTGCTGTTTTCTCTAATTTTGTGTTGAATCTGTTTTCTCTTTTCATCCTTTCTGGCTTTAGTTATCACTTCCATATAGGTGACACCTACATTTTTATCTAATACCAACTTTGTTACTGAACAGCATTCTTATGTTTTCATTGAATATTCATTGAACACGAGTTCAAAGTCAGTCTGTCTAAAACTTTAACTTACCTTTCCCCAAATTCAGTTCCCCTCTGAACTTATTTCTGTCAGTTGTACTACTAGTTAGTCAGCAAGCAAATGCTAAGCATATTAAATGTTAACTGTGTACCAGGTACTGTGCCAAGGGCTAGAGTTACAAGCAAAGAGAGACAATTCCTCTTCTTAGAGTGCTTACATTCTGGTGGGAAAGACAACATATAAAAGGGTGTTGAAAAATGGAGGTTAGGTTGGGAAGGAAGGGAGGTCCAGAGTTAGAAGCAGAGCCTGGAGAGGAATGAAGGATGACTCACTTGAACCCTTCCCTAAAATGGAGACCTTTGGAGGAACTAACCAATGGAAGAAGAGAACCAGAGGGAAAGAGAGATGTTCCAGGGTATGAAGGCTCTAGTTGCTGAGAGAATTTAAGTGAGAAGGCAGTTGAATTATGTTGGTGAAATCTGTAGAGTTAGAAGAGCCAAGAGAGGAAAGTTTTTTTCAAAACAAATTCAGAGCTCCACCTGTAGTAATTTTATTTTTGAGAATTTTCTATCCATTTTAGATATTATTCTTAGTCATTCATGGAGGAACCCTTATTCAGGACCTCTTGCCTGGACTGTCACAGAAGCCTCCAAACTGATTTCCCTTGCCTCAAGTCTTCACACTCCAGTCTAGTCTCTTTACAAGTGCTAAGGAGATTTTTCCAAAGTGCTATGTCTCTCTATTGCTTTTAGGTTCCCACATAAACTCCACTTGTATTCTGTGGTCCAGCTGAACAGCCCTCCTTGTAATTCCTCACACAATACTTCTTTTACTGAGCCTTTGCATTAGCTGTTCCATGTGTTTGTTGTTGTTCATTCAGTTATGTCCGACTCTTTGGGACCTCATGCCATAGAATGCTAATCTTGCCCATGTGGATTTCTTAGTATAAGATACTGGAGTGGTTTCCTATTTCCTTCTATGGATTATAGATCTTATTTCATTTGGTTGATACCATGGATCTATTTATTATTTCTATGTTGATGAGTCTCAAATCTTCTCTTTCTTGCCCCAATCTCCGCTGACCTCCAATCTTGCATCTCCAACTGCTTTTGAGACATTTCAAACCAAATGCCCAGTAGATATCTTAAAATTCAGTCTGTCCAAGACAGTTTATTTTCTTTCCTCCCCCAAACCCTTCCTGACTCTTACCTTCCCTATTACTATAGAGGACACCACCATCCTCCCAGTCTCTCTGGGTCACAACCTTACAATCTTTTGTCAAGGCCTGTGAAGTTAACCATTGCAACATCTCTCGAATATGCCCCCTTCTCTCCTTACAATGCCACAGTTCTAATGGAAGCCCTTACCACCACCAAGCCTGGACTGTTGTAATATCCAGCTCTTGCAGCTGCCTTCTCCAAGTCTCTCCCCACTACAGTCCATTTTCCATTTAGCTACTAACAGTATTTTCTTAAAACACAGGTCTGATCTGTCACCACAGTTGGCTTTCTGTTGCCTACAGAATCAAATGCAAAATAGTTTGGCACTCAAAGCCTTCTCATAATTTAGCCCAGGGGTTGGCAACCTTTTTGGCCGTGAGAGCCATAAACACCACATTTTTTAAAATGTAATTTCGTGAGAGCCGTACAGTGCTCACAGTGCGCTCCTGTAACAGCACCTGAAAAAAATCGACTTTATGGCTCCTGCGGAAAGAGCCATATCTGGCCCTCAAAAGAGCCAGATATGGCTCAAGAGCCATACGTTGCCGACCCCTGATCTAGCCCCTTCTTATCATTCTAGTCTTCTTACTCTTACTTCTTGACTTGTACTCTTCAATCCAGTGACTGGCCTCCTGGCTTTTTTTTGAAGAAGATACTCATCTTTCAGCTCTGGACATTTTCTCAGTCATCCTTGGCTGTAATGTTCTCCCACCACTCTGACTACCAACCTCTCTGCCCTGTTTTAAGTCCCATCTAAAATCCCATATTTTATAGGAAGCAGTCCCTAACCCATCTTAACTTCCTTGTTTTCCTTTTTTCAGTTATTTCCTTTTGATCCTATATATAGTTTATTTTATTAATATAAAAAATAATAACTGCTGATATGATAATATAAATTAGTATTTTAATTAAAGCCATGCTGATAAAGTCATTAGACCCACGCGCTTGTAAGAATTTAAAACTGCCGCCCAGCCATTACTGTTACCTCCCGTCTCTTCCTGAAATCTGCTAGCCAAGAGTGGTAGCTAAAAGAGAGGAAGTTCCTCCTCACCCTGGGAGATTTAAACTGTCCTCTGCGTAGAGACGTAGGCGTCCCCACGCCCAAAGAACAGGAAACGGAAACCCGTTGGAGCACGGGAAATGTAGTTTGATAGTTCCCACGTGTCCATAGAAAATATATATACTTTTAGATGGCATCTCCCAAATTTCACTTTTACAATTTGCATATGTTTGCATGTTGTCTCTCATTAGATTGCCCCTGCATTTTTAGTATAGTGCCTGACACACATTAGAAAAGCTTAATAAATATTTTTAAATTGACTGATGACTTGCATTTTGTCTTTTTCCCTCCTCACTTTGACTTTTCTAGTTAGACATTAATTAACCGGATTGTATTTGCCGCCATATTGTGCCCAGTCTTTTCTCTCCAATTCATTCTATTCTCTGAAACTTATGTAGTTTTAATTAGGGAAAAGAAAGTTGTGGAATTGTATTTTCAAGTTACTGAAATATATTTCATTTCAATGGCTCTAAAATGCCATTTTGTCCTAGATGAAAACACATTTTACATGGAAAGGTTGATCTTTTATGGTTATGTTTTTTTCTCCCACAACTAAACTTTTAAGTTCCTAAAACAAAAAGCCTATGTCTTTTACTTTTTTCTGTCCCCATTGCTTAGGCATTATATCCTAAGAATATTAATATTTAATAAGTAACTGATAGGTTAATGCTATTTTTTCTCTTTCCAACTTACATTTTCTTTGAAAATAGATGAATTTATTTGGATGAAGACCTCCAACCCTGATAACTCTCCTGTTGCTTATTGTTGCTCACTGGAGCAACAAGCCAGAAATGCCTTCAGGCTGTGCATTTTTGTATGAGAACTATAGCATGGTAAAAATCCCAGGCCTACTGCCTATTTAAAAGGAATCTGGTGCCTGAAGGAATAGCCTCCTATATGGAGTAGTAATAGTCTCAGTCTTTCATACCTTCCAGTTAGAGGAGGAGGGAACAGAATGTGCCTTGAGATTTCAAAGAGAAGCTAATCTGGCCTTGAACTCTGGTGAATTTGAAAACACCAATATACAATATATAAATCCTGTGCTCTCTTACACAAGATTGGAGATCTTGAGCTGGAGCGGCCATCTAACCCTAATCCCATATTTAACAGATAAGGAGTCTGGGCCAAAAGAACCAGGTCACTATAAAGATCCACAAGCATTCTTTATAATGTACCTGTACTTGCTTTTTCCTTCCTGTTGCCTTCACCTTTCTTACTGCTTTACCTCTGGACTCCCTAATTGTCTTCTTAATTGGTTCCTCCTCTCTAATCCATTCTTTTTTTCATTTATACATCAGTTACTTCTCAATACATCCCCACTCCCATGGTAGATTAACCAAAAAACAAGTTAAGAAAAAGCATCCATTAAGAATGTGTGCATTCCATTCTTTTAACAGGTACTGATCTTCAGATTCTCAGGTCTGATCATGCCACATACTCTCCTGCTCAAAAAAACTTACTCCTTGCCTCTCAGTACTCAAATGGACCTGTAATTTTCATTGATGTAAATGTTTCCTTCAACAATATGTATTTCAGCCTATCTATACCTGTCTGTTTTACATAATTCCTATTCATGTTCTCCTATAAGTTTGCCAGCCCCCTGGAGAGTTCCTGATATTGAAAGCATACCTTGAAAGTATATAGGCTGTCCTTTGGATTATGGGACCAATTCATCTTTTTCAGACATTTGTTTTGCAATGACATGAGTTTTTCTAATTCTTCTTTAAAATTCTTTGTGCACAGTGGACAAGGCAGGCCTGGAATTGAAAGAATTTGGGTTTAAATCTGGCCCCAGACACTTTCTATCTGTGTGACCTTGGGCAAATCACCTTGCTTTAGTCTTAAAGGTATAATTTTGGCAGAAATTAAGAATTTAAAAAGAAATGCTTTGTTCATTATTTATTGTAGCCTGCTTATATTCACCAAGTACCTTTTTTGTTTCCTCTTTGTGATAATAATGTAGATTTAATTCCCCAGAGACTATAGGTTTCTGTACCTGGAAGCTATACTACAATATCAGTAGAATATTAGTATTAAAAGAATTTGTCTTTTGTTCTTGGGAGAAGTTTGGGTCATTAAAGAACTTTTATGATTTCCTAAATGTAGTCTAACCAGCTCTTGTTTAATGCTTTTTGTACAGTCTAGCTGCAATATGTTTTGATAAATTCTGTATGGTTTGTTCATCTACTTGCAAGTTAAACCTGGAAAACAGATATTCTTCATCATTGAGAATGATGAAAAGGAATTGATAGACACAGACCATGGGGTTTTCATTATCTATTAAATAAAAGTGTTTCACAGTTTGGTTCCACTCTATTTTTTTCTCACCTTATTGTGCACAATTTCCTTTTATAAATTCTGTTTATTATAATATTCCTTAATTTCAGTTTGTTCTCTTTTGTTTATTTGCATAAATGGTCCTGTTTCTGGAATGTGTTCCCCCTCTATTTCCAGTTATGGAAATCTCCCTTTTCAGGACCAGCTTATGTACTACCTTTTCTTTATAACTTACCTGCTTTTTAGGATCTCCTCAAGTTTCACTTAAAAAAAAATTCTTACCTACCATCTCAGGATAAGACAGAAGGCTAGGCAGTTGGGGTTAAGAGACTTGCCCAGAGTCACACAGCTAGGAAATGGCTGAGGCTAGATGATCTGCCACTTCTTGAGACCAGATTGTAAACTCCTCAAGGGCAAGGAATTATGGGGTTATTTTTTAATCTTTATAGCCCTAAGATATTACATGAAATAGGTGTTTAATAAATGTTTATTCGAATTGGATATTTGGTTTCTCAATCTCTGGAGTATTGAGGTTTGTCATTTTCTGTTTTCATTTCCTTATCTCCATCAACAAAGCAGGGTGGGAGAGAAGATAAATCCTACAACAAATAAACCCCTATACTTTAGGAATAATTATCCTGAAATAACCCAATGCTCTTTGGTCTCTTAATTTTAAAGGTGACTGCAACAAAGAATCACACAATTTGCTGAGTTTCTACTTGTGTTTGTCTTTTTGTCTAAATTTGTGTTCCCCTGAGGGGAACTGGAGTGGGTAGTTGTGAATTTACTTGAATAATTCCGTGGAAGAGAAAGGTTTGGTATAATAGTTGATTGTCTATTCAGAAGTTTTTTTTCAGGGCTTAAAAACATAAAATTTAAAAAAAGTTAAATAATGTACAAACATGTAAGATTACATTTGAAATCTTTTTAGGTGATAAGGTGTCTTTAAAAGAAGTCTAAATAGGCAGAAAATGAGCTATCTTTTTATTTTTTTCTTTATTTTCTTTTACAAGTTCTAAAGTGTACTTTGGAGTTTGGGTTAGCCACCTCATTAACAAATCTTGTAATAGTGGTAGCTTTTGCTCACTTTATTCATCTAAACCTAATAGACTTCTCTGGTACTGTGTGGTTTGGGGTTTGGGGAAAAGAAAGCTAATAGCCATTATTCATTTTCACCATCCAGAAATTCTCTAAAAGAAGATTTTTAGACCAGGGATTTAACTGTGTGACCCTGGGCAAATCACTTAACTTCTTTTGTCTTCAATTTCCTTATCATTAAAGTAAGGGGGTTAAAAACTAAAAGACATTTAAGTTCCTTTCTCCTAGCTCTGAAATTAAGACCAATTCGGAATAATATCCTTAGGAAACTCATGCACTGTGAATGAATGCATAAATGAATGAATGGAAAAGCATTACTGCTAAGTTCTGGGACCACAAATAGAAAAGCAAGACAGTCTTTTCATCAGTCATTCAGCTCTGCACTGTGTTAAGTGCTTGGGATACAGAGATAAGTACAAATAGGGTCCCTGCTCTAAAGGATTTCAAATTCTTTGGGGGGGAAAGCAGTGTACAAATTACTGTGTACATAAAAAAATATATACAGTGTAAATGGAAGGTAAGCTAGAGGCTGGCAAATAGTGCACTGGAAAGATCAATGGGCCTGCAGTCTAGGAAGAGACTTGCTGCACAGGCATTTGTTATCTGTGTGACCCTAGGCAGTTTCCTCATTTGTAAAATGGGGATGATAGTAGCAACTACCTCACTTAGTTGTTGTGAGGATAAAGTGAGATAATAACTCTAAAGCCTTTAGCATACCTGGCATATAGCAGGTGCTGTATAAAACAATAGCTATAATTTCAGTCAATCATTCAGCACTTGTGTGCTAAGTATAATAAGCACTGGAGATACAATGAAAGGCAAAAGACAATGCCTACTCTTAAGGAACTCACAGTCTTAGGAGAGAAAACATACAACTATGTAGAAACAAGCTACTTGTGGGATAAATTGGAAATAAATATCAGGGAAGGGACAAGAATTAAGGGGAATCTAGGAATGTTTCCTCTAGAAAGTGGGATTTTATCTGAGACTTAGAGGATGCTCCAGAAACCAAGAATCAAAGATAAGGAGGAAGGGAATTCCATAAAAGATAGCAAGTAAAAATTCTTGACTGGAGCCTGTAGATGGAGTGTCTTGTTCAAGAAACAAGGATGCCAATGTTACTGAATCTCAAAATATGTTGTGGGGTATAAAGTGTAAAAAGATTGGAAAGGTAGTAAGAGGAAGAGACCTGCTTATAGAGGGTTTTAAAAACCAAACAGTATTTTATAGTTAATCTTGGAAGTAACTGGGACATTCAAATCTGCACCTTAGGAGGGTGAATAGGACAACTTGAGGGGATGAGACTGGAGTGAGGAGAGACTCAAGGCAGGATTACCAACTGATAGGCTGTTGCGACAGCCTAGGTATGAGGTGAGAAGGCCCCTGCCAGGATGGTGACAGTGTAGGGAGAGAAGGGGATGTGTTTGAGAGATATAAAAAAGTAGAATGCCTAGGAAGTAAAGTATCATCAGATGGGACATGGAGAGAGGAGAGAGAGTGAAGAGAGAGAGTCATTAAGATGTGTTGTGAGGAAGATTATTATTTAGTTGTTATGTAGGAAACTTAGCAGGAAGGGCTGGAGAATTCCACATGGAATGGGGAAGCAGGAAGTGGCTTGGACTCTCTGAGAAGGACTCCATGGTGGTTGGGACAAGTAGTAACTGATTCCCTGGGAGACCTCAGAGCTAGTGGAGTTGTACCCTGATTCCCTGGGATCCTGGAGTGTGGTGAAGGTTGGAAGCAGAGGACATCTATCCTGCACAACAGCACCGAGTAGGGAGTGATCTGCAATCTGGTGGACAGCTTGCAGACTCCTCTCCCTACTGGGCTGCTTTGGACCATCAGTTCTGGAGGAGTTGGTTCCTGGCATCCTGAAAACATCTCTGGACTCTACTGTAAGGATTCGCACTCCAGTCCTGTTATTCTCTGGGCCCTGCCTGGCTTTGGTCTTAGATTAGTGTAGATAAGTCCTTCCCTTGACCCTGTTGGGTTTCCCCTTAGCTTGTTAGTATGGAATCCCTTATTCCCTTCCTTTATTATTCTTTCTCTCAAACAGTTATAAACCTTGCCTTTACTTGCTGGCTTCCATAGGCCTAGTCCTGATACTGCAGAGTGGCAGTTGGGCCCAACTGCCACCTCAGTAGTAGTCACCTCCTTGGCAGTAAAACCTAGTCTCCCTACCTTGTTTTGGTCCTGTCATCTGTCATTCCTGTTTCTCTCACCCCAGTGTGAACCCACAAATAATAATAGTGAACATCCCTAGTAACCCTCCAATACAGATGACAGCTAATTGGTGAGCCTGAGTTGTATGCTAGAAAGTTACAGCACAGCTGGGAAGAGGGGAGGGTTTGGACATGTTGAGTTTAAGGAGTCTTTGAGACAGCCAATTTGAGATGGCCAGTAGACAGTTGAAATGTGAGACTGGATGTCAAGAGAGATTAGTGCCTTCTAGGTATATCTGAGAAACGTCTGCACAGAAATGAAAATCCATAGAAGTTGCCAAGATCATCAAATGAAATAGTATAGAGGGATAAGAGAAGAGGCCCCAGAACAAGTCTGTGAGACACCCATGGTTAGCATTCATGACTTGGAGGAAGGTCCAACAAAGAAGACTTAGAGTAGTGGTCATGTAGGTAAGAGGAATGTCCCAGGAACCTAGAGAGAAAAGAAATGTCAAGGAAAAGAGGATGATGGACAGTGTCAAAGGCTAGAGAGAATGAGGATTGAGAAAAGGCCATTGGATTTGACAGCTAAGAGATCACAGGAAACTTTGGAGAGAGCAATCTTGGAATGATGGTCTGTAGAGAAGAGAAGAGGAGAAGTAGAAGAATCATTTACTATAGATGAACATCTAAGGAGTTGAGACACATGAGGGAGGAGAGATAAAAGACAACAGTGGAGAATGGATGGTTTTTTTGACACGGTCATGTTTGTTATGGGGGTAGAGAAGCAGCTGGCTGACAGGGAGATATTGAAGATGAGAGAGAGAGTGGGGATAACAGAGGAGACAACCCTTTGGAGAAGAAAAAGAACACTTGTACATGTTGAGTTTTTCCTGTCAAGGAGGAGGGCAACTTCCAATATCTGAGTCAGAATGAAGTAGGACAGTGAAGAGGCATGTGGATTGTGATGTGATAGGAATAAGAAGAGAGAAGGGAGATCTCTGGGTGAATTGCTTCAATATTTTCATTAAAATATGAAGCAAGGTTGTCAAGTGAGAGATAGGAGAAAAGGAGGCTATAGGAAGTTTTAGGAGGAATGAAAAAGTTCAGGGGAGCTGCTTTAGTGAGTAGAATAGTGAGCTAATTATAGGGGAATGTATAAGTTTTGCCCCGAAGAAGTAAGGGGGCCCTAGTGAAGTTACAGATACAATCAGCATGGTTTCATTTTTTTCTCCAGCAGGATTATTATAGGAGGAAAAAACACTAGTTATGGGAGTGGAGTAGGCTGCAGCATGCTTCCAGTGATGATCAATATGCAAGAAATAGTGTAAGAGGCAGTTCAGAAAATAATGTTGGAAAGGGGAATAGTCTAGTCCAGTGATGGGCAAACTTTTTAAGGAGGGGGCCAAAGGAAAGGAAATGCTCATCTGTCAGTATGTTTCTAAGGCAATTCTTTCGAAGTTTCATTATATTGTATCCCACTCATTATATTCGTCATATAAGGAATAATGTAGCATGGCTGGATAGAGCATTTCAGGGGGCCACATCTGGCCCATCATTGGTCTAGTCACATGAAAATGAAAGATGATGATGGATAAAGAGATCTTAGGACAACTTCCATTTTATTGGTCACATCTTTTGTTGAGGATCTTGCTTAGGAGAATATAGCCCAACACTGCATAGGGCCATGATGGTAAACCTATGGCATGCATACATCAAAGATGGCACACAGAGACCTCTCTGGGTATCTGTGGGCCCCTAGCTTGGCCTGCTGGGAACCTGGCCCCGCCCCCTGAACACAGGGGGTGGACATTCTAGCCTCACCATCTCAGGAGCTGAGCATGGTTGGTTGAACAGCCCCTCCCCTGATCCCAAGATCAGCAGCCGGGAACTGCATGGCCCCAGCTCCACCGGCTGTTGTAGTGGAGGTGGCCTCAAGGTCTGGTCCACATAGCACAGACTCATAGCTGAGGCTTTGCCTCTGACAGGAGCAGGCCACTCCCGAGTCCCTGAACATGGGGTGGGTGGGGCAATGTAAGCAGTTGGGGGCATGGCGTAGCATGCAATAGGGATGGGCACAGGTGCCGTCTGGGGGTGATTTGGGGCGGTATGGCATAGGGTCCCCAAAAGGTTTGCCATCACTGGCATAGGGTGAAATGCTTTGAATTTAGTCACCATTGGTGGTGGTAATGCTGGTATTAGTGAGATCCTAGATCCACTGAAATACTGGATAGTTAGCTTCATGGAAGGAAAATAATTCCAGAGTTGAGCTCTAAAACGTTTTGCTGCTGTTCTGTCTTTCCGGATTCTTTGAATCCCATGGACCATAGCACGTCAGACCCTTTTGTCATCCACTATTTAATGAAATATGTCCAAGCTCATGTTCATTGCTTCCATGACACTCTGTCCATCTTATCTTCTGCCATCTCTTTTTGCCTTCAATCTGTCCTAACATTAGGGTCTTTTCCAGGGAATTCAATTTTTTCGTTATATAGCCAAATAATTTAAGGTTCAGTTTCAGCTTCTGACCTTCCAACAAGTTTAAGTATTGATTGGACTCTCAAAGTCTTTTCTAGCACCACAAATGAAGTGTTGATTCTGTGTTCAACTTTCCTTATAGTTCAACTCTCACAGTTATACATTGCTACTGGAAAAAATAACAACTTTGACTATACAGACCTTTGTTGGCAAGGTGGTTATCTATTTTTTAGTATGTTGTCTAGATTTGCCATAGCTTTCTAAGGAACAAGGCTCTTTTTAATTTCATGGCTATTATCATTGTCTTCTATGATCATCCAATTCTAAAAGGCCTGGGCAGTTATGTAACTATACTGTTTTAAGGATTTGTGATTTCATTGGTTTTCTTACTCTCATCACTGATGCCCAGTTTTTTAAAAAATTTTATTTAATTGATTAATTTAGAATATTTTCCCATGGTTATAAGATTTGTGTTCTTTCCCTTCCCTCTTCCCAACCCCCTTCTGTAGCTGATGCTCAATTCCCCTGGGTTTTACATGTTTCATTGATCAAGACCTATTTCCATATTATTGATATTTGCATTAGGGTGCTCATTAAAGTCAATATCCCCATCAACCCAGGTGATCAAGCATTTGTTTTTCTTCTGTGTTTATATTCCCACTTCCTTCTCTGAATGTGGATAGGGTTCTTTCTCATAAGTCTCTCAGAGTTGTCCTGGATCATTGCATTGCTCCTAGTAGAGAAGTCCATTACATTGGATTTTACCACAGTGTATCAGTCTCTGTGTATAATGTTATCCTGGTTCTACTCCTTCCACTTTGCATCAATTCCTGGAGGTCATTCCGGTTTACATTGAATTCCTCCACTTCATTATTACTTTGAGCACAATAGTATTCCATCACCAAAAGATACCCACAATTTGTACAACCATTTCCCAATTGAAGGGCATTCTCCCATTTTCCTTTTTTTTTTTTTGCCACAAAGATTGTAGCTATAAATATTTTTGTACATGCCTTTTCCCTTATTATCTCTTTTGGGGTACAAATCCAGCAGTGGCATGGCTGGATCAAAATAATGCCTAGTTTTTAAAAGTTAAAAAAAGTCAATCTGCATCTCATGCTGCTCCCTCCTCTCTCATTGGGCAAATTAAAAAACAAACAAACATCCCAATCCCCCAAAATAGTTCCCTCAATACACATCTACCTAAGTGAGCAAAATAAACATCCCTATTAACTGTCTGAAAATGTATGTCTCTTCATTTTAATTTTGTCATTCTCTGTTAGGAGAGTATTCTTTTGAACTTAAGCTTTTTCATTCTGTTAATCACAGTTCTAAAGACTTTTGAAGTTATTTTTGTCTAGTAATATTCTTATTATTGTATGAATAATTTTCTAGTTCTGCTCGGGTTTTTGAAAAAATCCAATACTTATCTATTACAAATTTTAGGAATCTTAGGAATAAATAGACCTTTTCTTAATACAGGATGACCCAATAAAGATACTGAAGCTTAAAGCTTCATTAAAACTTGGGCCACTTTGCATATAGTAAATAGTATTTATCAGAATCAAGAAGCAAACATAAATGTAATGGAAAAGAGCATTTTCCAGTAAGATTGAGGGTAAAGTAAGAATTCATTGCTTATCACCAATGTGTGGTTAAATATTTGTATTAAACCCGGGCCTTGTAAGAATTGCCCTTTTAGAGCAGCTTAAAAAAATTTTTTTTAAACATGGGAGGTAGCTATTTTGTGTCTCTACTTTTCTAAAAATTGATTGAATAATTTTTGTCTACAATTTAGAGAATTCTTAGAAATTTATTAAGGGAGGCAACCTAAGTATAATTCTATAGATATTTTATCTCAAGACTACTGATTTTGCTATTCCATAATGATAACTTTTCCTTTGTTTAATTTGAGGTATGTTATTCTTAGAAATTAAGCAATATGAGAAATGGTCAGTTGATACTGTTTCTAAACTTGCACATTAGTTTATGTTTATTGTAGTGAAAACACTTGTGCCTATTTTATTGTGCTTTGCAAAATTACCTGTTTTCTTGTGTTCAGTTACTTTATAGTGGGAAACTATGTTGTTCTTACTTACTAAAATGAAGATGGTAATTTAGTTGGCTGTGTAGTAAGATAAGAGAGCTGGAGATTTAAGTTTAAATTTTCTACTTCTCATGTCTTTCCCAATCCCTCTTATCATTTCTTGTTGCTTGAAACATAAATATTTTGTCTTTCCTCTTATTAATATCCCTTGTTAACTAAATTGTCTCCAAAGATTGTTTATATAGGTAGACTCAAAATAATTCTTAATCCTCCAAGCGTGGGTGTTCCAAGTACCTCCCAGAAAACTTTCAGGAATTTCTGCCCACCTACCAGGTCTTCCCTGGAGGGTGTGTGGGAATTTTTTTAAACAACTAAACGTACAACACACAAACAAAACTTGTGTGCTTGTATAGCTATAACGAAGTGTGAAAATACTGGTCAAGGGCTCTTTAGAAAATGACCATTGAAGGGGGCAGCTGGGTGGCTCAGTGGATTGAGAGTCAGGCTTAGAGACCTGAGGTCCTGAGTTCAAATATGACCTCAGACACTTAACTCCCATTGCCTAGCCCTTACCACTCTTCTGCCTTAGAACCAATACCCAATATTGATTCTAAGATGGATGGTAAGGGTTAAAGAAAGAAAGAATGAAAGAAAGAAAAAGACCATTGAAAAAAACATGATAAGAATCACAAAATCTTTTCATTCAAGTTAACTCAGAAACTGTTAAGAGTTGTAGCCACCTTATCACCAAGGGATAGAGGAGGCATTTGCTTTCTTTCATGCTGCATATATAGCATATTGCTTATCTTATGTATTTTCTTAGTGTTACATTACTAAAATGAGCTCTCTTGGTGTGAATACAAGTCTTCACAAGCAGCTCATCTCTTGTCTAGAGAAGGTTGTGATAGAATAAATGATCTGTTCAGAAATGCTGAAGGAAGGCTTAGGGTTTATGTTTTTCAGGGGATAATAAATTCCATTTTAGAGGGCCAAGGCATCTCAGAAAGTGATTCTACATGCTGATTAAAACAAAAGAAAAGTAAGACAGCCCTCAAAACATTTATTATTTTTTTATTATAGGGATATTTTATCAATTACATGCAATAACAAATTTCCATTTAAGTTTTCCAAAGTTATATGATCCAAATTATCTCCCTCCACTTCCTTCCTTCCTTAGCAATTTGATTTGGGTTAAACAAGTATTATTTTGCAAAACATATTTCCATATTGTTCATTTTTGTAAGAGAATAATCATATAAAACCAAAATCCCCAAATAAGAACCCAGATAAACTAAAGAGAAAAATCATATCCTTTGATCTGCATTCTGACTCCAACAGTTCTTTCTCTGAAGGAGAATAGCATTCTTTGTCTTAATTCCCTCAGAATTGTCCTGGATCATTGTATTACTAAGAGTAGCTTAAATTAAGTATATCTTGGCCTATCATTCCATGATATTGCTTTTACTGTGTACAGTGTTCTACTCATTCTGTATCAGTTCATGTAGGTCTTTCTAGTTCTTTCTGAAATTATCTTGTTCATCATCTGTTATAGTACAATAGTATTCCATCACCATCATATACCACAGTTTTTTATCCATTCCCCTATTGATGAACATCCCTTCAATTTCCAATTCTTTGCCACCACAAAAAGAACAGCTATAAATATTTTTGTATAAGTATATCTTTTTTCCTTTTTAAAAAAATCTCTTTGGGACACAAAAAGATTTAAAAGTGGAATTCATGTATTAATTGAGCACCTCATTTATATTTAGCACTGTGTTAATCTGTTAATTATAAAAAAGAATTATGTCAGGGAGTTATGTAGAACAGTAGAGTCAAATTTAAATAGAAGGGGTACTGAGGCTGAGGTGGCTCAGTGGATAGAGTGAGTGACAGTCCTGGAATTGGGAACACCTGGGCTCAAATATGGCTTTTGATATCTCCTAGCTGTGTGACTCTCCCCCCCCCCCAGGCATGTCATTAACCCCAATTGCTCTTCTGCCTTGGGACTGATACTTGAATTGATTCTAAGAAAGAGGTAAGAATTTAAAAAAATCCAAACTTAAAGAGAAATGGGGTCCACTAAACCATACAAAAGGATCTTTGCAGGCCTTGTAGAAAGCCACATATTTTATATTAACTATTTTATTCTGTTAAAAATTTCCCAATTACATTTTTATCTTTTTAGACTATATTCTAAAGTGTTGTGGGCCATGGAGCCTTGGGTTTGACACCTCTAATTTAGAATATCGGTGCATTTCAGGGTTGTTAGAGAGAGCCTATTCCAAACTCTTTCATCTTTCCAATGAGAAACAGATATAGAAAAGTTTTAATTTGTTCAAGACCACAAAATAATTGGTGACTATGTTGTGTTCTATGTCTAGAACCAGATTGCCATTGCTCTTTTGATAAGTACTACTCTTAAAGCACTTAAGGACTTTATCAGTACCCTCTGTCCCCTCTAGCTGGTGAACTTTAGGGAAGAGCTTCCATCTAAATAGGGCTCCCAGGCCAGTCATCTCTTCATTTCCCATCGGCTGTATTCCTTTGGATTGGACTCTTATTGTACCCCTTTGAGTACATCCTACTCCATAACCTTTTCAGCTTCTTATTGGGTATCTTCTCCCATTGGTTTATAAACTACTTGAGGGCAACCACTGCCTTTCCTTTTTGTATTTGTATCCTCAGCAGTTAGCATTATGCCAGTTACACAATTTATTGACTGATTGATTAAGGAACCTAGAATCCAGTTGGGAGTTGATGACACACAGGGAATATTTAGAGAACAGTACAGGAAAGTATATAATTAAATGTTAAATTGCATGATCCTTATAATTTAAGGAGCACTCAGATATGTCTATCAATATAATCTCCTGCATTTTTTAGATGATCTATTCCTAAATATGAAGTCCCTTCTATATCTTTAAAAAATTGTAAATTGTATTTTATTTTCCGCTATTACATGTAAAAACATTTTCCAACGAATATCAAATCGCAAATTCTCCTTCTTATCCATGTTGAGATGATAAGCATTCTCATGTAGATTTTGCATGCACAATCACATAAAACATTTTCCCATATTAATCCTTTTATAGAAGGAAATTCAAATAAAAAAAATTAAGTAAGTAAAAAAGTTTGTTTTGGCATGGATTCAGACCATCAGTTCTTTTTCTCTAGAAGCAGGTGTCATTTTTTATCATGAGTCCTTTGGGATAGTTTTGAACCATTGTATTGTTGAGAATAGCTAAGTTATTTATAGTTGTTTATTGTACAGTATTCCTGTTACTGTGTACAATGTTCTGGTTTTGTTTATTTCATTCTACTTCAGTTATGTAAGTCTCACCAGGTTTTTCTGACTCCTGCTTGTTATTTCTTACAGCACAATAGTATTCCATTACAATCATATACTATAACTTACTCATCCATTCCCCAATTACTTTCCTTTCCAATTCTTTGCTCCCACAAAAAGAGCTGTTTAAAATATTTTTGTACATATAGTCCCTTCCTCCTTTTTAAAAAAATCTCTTTGGTATACAAATCTAGTAGTATTGCTGGATAAAAGGGTATGTACTATTTTGTAACTCTTTGGATGTAGGTCCAAATTGCTCTCCAGGAAGATTGAATCAGTTCACAACTCCCCTAACAGTGTATTAGTGCCTCAACTTTCCCACATTCCCTCCAACTTTTGTCATTTTCCTTTTTTGTCATAATAGCCAATCTTATAGGTTTGGGTTGGTACCTAAAGAGTTGTTTTAATTTTCATTTCTCTAATTAATAGTGATTTAGATTTTGCATGACTAGAGAGAGCATTTATACTTTGTCAGAGAGCTGCCTGTTCATATCCTTTCATCATTTATCTATTGGGGAATGACCTGCACCATTAAGATTACTGTATATTTACTCTCCATCCCATTTCCCTTTTATTTCATTCTGACCACCACCTCCCCTAATTTGCCCTCTTTTCTATCAGTCCTACTCCACCATTTGCTTATCCTCTTCCCCCTCCTACTACCTGGTCAGGTAAGACAGATTTCTGTACCCAATTGATTGTATATGTTCTTCCCTTGTTGAGCACAATAATGATGAGACTAAGGTCCACATGCTTCCCTCCTTTGCCTCTCCCATCTTTCCTTTCATTGTAAAAGCTTTTTTATGTCCCTCTTATGTGCCATAATTTACCCCATTCTATTTTTCCCTTTTCTCTCCTCTCTATGTAGTCCTCTTTCTCATGTCTTAATCTTATTTTTTATAATAAGATTCCTTCCCTTCATATTCAACTCACACCCTTGCTCTCTATGTATACTACTTTTAATTTCCCGAATAACGATTCTTTGGAGTTATTATAACCATCCCTCCATGTAGTTTAACTTTATTCAATGTCTTTTGATTTTTCTTTCCTGCTTACCTTTTTATACTTCTCTTGAATCTTGTATTTGAGTCAGAATTTCCATTCAGCTCTGGTCTTTTCATCAGGACTGTTTGAAAGTCCTTTCTTTCATTAAATACCAATTTTTTTCCCCTGAAGGATCATGCTCAGTTTTTCTGGGAAATGATGCTTGGTTGAATTTTTAGTTATTTTATCTTCTGGAATATCATATCCTAGTCCCTCTGATACTTTAATGTAGAAACTGCTAAATCTTATATTATTCTAACTGTGGCTCCATGATAATTGAATTGTTTCTTTTTGGCTACTTTTTTGATAGCCAGTGTGTTCTTTTTTTTTTTTTTTAAACCTTTACCTTCCATCTTGGAATCAATTCTATGTATTGGGTCCAAGGCAGAAGAGTGGTAAGGGCTAGGCAATGGGGGTTAAGTGACTTGCCCAGGGTCACACATCTGGGAAGTGTCTGAGGTCAGATTTAAACCTAGGACCTCCTGTCTCTAGGCCTGGCTCTCAATCCACTGAATTACCCGGCTGCCCATGCCATGCCCCATGTGTTCTCTTAACACTTAACTAAATTATATTTGTTTTGTTTATTGAAGGATTAGATTGCATTAAACTAGTGTATTCTGTATCAGAGTGGTTACCTAGAGTTGCCTATTTCTTAGGGGGAAAAAGAGTAACCAAATATAAGGAGTAAGTTAACAGCCTGACCTTGCTGTCTACTAAGTTTGCTTCTACCTTCCAATGAACTTTCTTTTTGAGTGAGCACTCATTGCTTGTTACCTGAGGTTATAATTTTCAATGGATCATCCATTATGTACCATGGTTCAGGTGAGTTGAAGAGAAGAACAGGAAAAAATAACTCGTGCTACCTAGTTTTCTCTTTGGGATACTTAGCAGAGTTTAATATTTAAGGTACTTCTTTTTAGGAATTTGGAAACAGTGACATTTAACAGCTTAACACTATAAGATAAACATTTAAAATACCACATAATAATAGAATATAAGCAAAGAAATATTTGTACCTATGAGATTGTTAGGAGAGAAGAAGTTGAAAGCTCAGTGTTTAAATTTCTTTGGGATAAGGGGATTCTCTCCCTTGTTTTACTTAGCCCAGGAAGACTTTCTGAAAGAAATGTTATTTCTGGAACTTGAGCAAGCACACACATTTTGCTCATTTTACACTGGGCTTCTTGTCATCTCTCACCTAATGCTTAGATTCCTCACAGGCCATTTCGTTTTACTTCATGGAATTTCAAGGTGAGAGAGGGAGGGAAAGAGAATGTATATATGACAAAGTCAAATTAAGTGAATATTAAATATTATCTGGTATTTTGTTTTTTATCAGATTTCTTTTCTCTAACTTGATATGCATTAATATGGATAAAATTGAAGATTAATTTGGGATATAGAATTTGAACCATGTACTGTATTTCTATTCATTCATTTTAATGTGAATTCTTTGCTAAACCCATTAGGTACAGATTAGCACATTTGATATTCTTAGGTCATAACATTCCTTTGGCTTATAGAAAAATTTAAGGAAGTTTTCTTTCACATGTATATTATCCATAAAACTTTTACTTTTGTTTTTGCCCTTCCATTATTTCCAGCCTTTTTTCACAAAAAATTGTTGTGTTTTCAGGACTATTATTCAACTTATTACTTATTACCAACTTATATATAGAAGAAATGCAGTGCTGCAGAGCAATTTCCTTAGTGTCTGTTAGATTTTTTTTGGGGGGGGGAGTGCTCTTTTTCCAGGAGGTTAGTTCTGTCTTTTTAGGAAACTTTTCTTCATTGGATTTTTGTGCCCCTTTTCCCAGGTGACCAGTTTTTCTTTTTAAACTGTTATTTTCTTTTTGCATTACTTTAAATTTTTTTCTCATTTTTCTTCCCATTTTTCTTTAATCTTATTTGATTTTTGAATTCCTTTTTGAGTTTTTCCAACACTTGAGACCAATTTCCATTTTTCTTTGAAGTTTTATATGTGGTTGCTTGGATCTCACTATCCCCCTGCTGATTCTGTGCTTTTTGTGGCCAGAGTAATCTTCTAGGGTTAGGAATTTCTTTTGCTATTTGCTCACTTTCCTAGCCTTTTTTTGTCTGTGGACTGGTAATTTGGAAAGCTTCTGATTCTGTCTCCTCTGTTGCTGGCATACAGGGCTTCTAATTGTGAACTATTTTGCCCTGGGGCTAGGTCTTTACTGTAAAGGTGCAGACTTGAAAGGGCTCAGCACTATGGACTTCTGGGGGGGAGCTGGGAAGGCTGGTGTAAGGACCTGGGACTTCAAGGGGTAGCTCTTGTTGGTGTGGCCCATGCCTAAAGTTAACTTATGCCCAGTTGCCGAACCTGGTGCAGTAGATTGGGTGGGGGGGATGGGGTGGTTGGCCAGCACTCTTCTTTGTGCAGTTTTGCTTCTGGTTCCCACTTATCCTTTGAAAATCAGCTCTCTTGGCCTACCTTTCAAGATGCATTTGGCAGGAGAGCACCCTTGCTTTATCTTGCTGTTGGTTTTTGACTTCCATTGTTTTGAAACTCTGAAAAGATTGGTTTGGAAGGATTGTCAGAGTGTTTTCAGCTTTCTCTACTACTAGGCTGCCATCTTGGTGCACGCCCCCCCTCCCCCCCACCAAGGTGATAAGAAGAGCCAGAATGACACAATGATGTCAGGGGAACGTTTACATTGAGAACCAGTTTACCTTTTCTCTTACTGGGTTTTTTAGTCAGCATTTGTAACCTTTAAACTTTTTTTTCCCCCTTCTGTTTTCTTTCTTTTCCTCTTATGTATGTTTTCTGATTTCATTCTTTGGAATTTACTTTTTTGCTTTCAGACTATACCCTGTATCTTTACTTTTTTTTTTTTTTAACCCTTACCTTCCATCTTAGAATCAATACTGTATATTGGTTCCAAGGCAGAAGAGTGGTAAGGGCTAGGCAATGGGGGTCAAGTGACTTGTCCAGGGTAGGTCACATAGCTAGGAAGTATCTGAGGCCAGCTTTAAACCTAGGATCTTCCTTCCATCTCCAGAACCTGGTTCTCTATCCATTGAGCCACCTAGTTGTCCCAATTGAATTAATTTATATAGAATTCTTTGCACCAAGGCCATAAAGCTTTGAGTGAAAGTCATTGCTTTAAATGGATCTATGATTTCATTGGTGTGTCTCTGTTTCCCCTTCACCCCCTAAATTACAAAGATTACAATTCTACTGTATCTTTTTATCCCGTGCTATTGTTTTTGTAAATGTTATTAAGGATCCATACTGTAGGTGGTAGAGACCTGTCAGTACAGTAAAGAATTATTTTATAGTTCCTTTTGGACCAATTAGACAAGTATTTTGTAAAGACAATTTATCATCCAACATTTTGAACTATTTGCTTCAGGAACTCTATGTAGCAGTCACTCTAGCTCCTCTGATCATATTTAGGTTAGACTCATCTTGGGTTTCTTTGAAGTATCAGAACTTTTCTAACTAAATGAATTAAAGCTGATTTTTTTCCCTCTTTTTATTTCAAGTTTATCTGATTAAACTGCCTTTTTAGTCCTATTCACAAGATAATCACAAGATAGCATTCTGGAAATGCTAGCAGCAGCAATAAGATAAGAAAGAAATCAAAGGTATAATGATAGGTAAAGAGGAGATGAAACCATTCCTTTTTGCTGATGCATTGATGGTAATACTTGGAAAATCCTAGGAAATCAGCAAAGATACTGATTGGGACAATAGCTTTTGCAAAGTTGCAGGCTACAAAAGAAACCCTCAAAAATCAGCCGCATATCTATGTAATAGTAACAAATTGTAAGAAGGAATAACAGAAAGAGAAATCCTGTTCCAAATAAGTACAAAATGTTAAAAAAATTTGTATGTACTTTTTCTGTGTTGGAGTGATACCTTTTAGAGGTGGGTTTGTAACTTTTGTCTAAAGATAGCAATAATTATCACCTACATCTTAAGAGTAACTTTGTGAATTGCAGAGAGCCTTATGTACGTTATTTCATTTGATAGGCATTACAGTTCTTTTACAGATAAAAGAAACTGAGACCCAAAGAAATTAGGTGACTTACCTAAAGTTATCCATCTATTTTCTAACTACAATCTTCTAGAGTTCAAGTCTAGCTCTATTTAATACTACATGAAGTTTACTTGCCTGACAGACAGTAGTGAGATTTCTGTTGATTGTTTAGAAGTTAAGGATAATTGAATGCTTTAATTATTATTGAAAATCAGTGGATAACCTTGTATTTAGATGTTTGTTTAAAAAATAAAAAAAATGCAATGCTACCAAATCCATTATGTTTCTTTAAACATGTTATCCTAACATAAATTGTGAAACACATTAAGCATATTATAATAGTAACTCCTGAAGGCCTAAAGTGGCAAATTATATTTCACTTCCTGGACCATAGACTCCTTGAATATATAGGCAGATATTGATAATTTTGTTCTGCGCTTAATGCCATATTTTCAAACCGAGCTCATATTTTTGTCAGTAGAAGTATTTAGAAGTAATCCTTGATTTTCATTGCTGTATTATAATTTAAGTTTACTCAAAATAGATATTACACTCATCAAAATAATTGGAGTTCAGGTATAAAAAGTATAAATTACAAATATTGAATCTGTAGGTGTGTGGGAGGCACTGGGCTTGATCTGGCAGTGTGAGATGGTCTTTGTCCTCTTAGGAGATCACAATCTAATACAAAGAGAACAACATCAATAGAAAACTAACAAGACCATTTTTAAGAATTTGAAGAATGGAGAGCATTATGGAGTAGTCCAGAAGGATTTTCCCAGAGAGATAGGATTTGAGCCGTCTCTACAAGGGCTGAGTAGGGTTAAAATAATCAGTTAAATGTGGAATCCCTCCTATAGGTATAAGTAGAGATGCTGTGAGGAATACAAAGAACTAAGTATAAGATGTGAAGGTCAGGTTTCCTCTAAACCATAAGGTTCTTCCCTGGTACCTTTTAAGTAACAACAAATTTATAAAAAATTTTAGATTTCTCCTTTTCCTTAGGGTTTTTTGGGGTTGGAGTGGGGATTAGTAATGTTTCTCTATAGACACACTTGGTGTCTATAGGTGGCTTCATTTGTGTTTTAAAGGATCTAGCTTTGCTTTCTAGAGGAAAGCTTTGTTTTTGTTTCTGTTTTTGTCTTCAACATTCACTATCAGGTTTTGTCTGGTACTCTTAAGTCTGCTCCTAACCCCTTCCTTAATGAGGAAGACCTTCTGATTTGTGGTAGGAAGGGAGAAGGAGCACAAAGACAGTATAAAAAGAGCACAGATCTGACTGGCAGGTGCTCTTGTTCCTGTGTGAAATAATACTTTGCTTGTTTTGGTGTTGAAGGCTGATTTTTGAGGCTGAGAAGTAATCTGGCAGGCTTGAGGAAGTTAGGGGGGAAATGTGATTAATGTGGCAATGGCAGGCTACTTTCTTTGGAGCAATTTTTTATATCTGGTTGTTGATACATCTTTGAAAAGTAGATTTTTGTCTCTAGCTTTACCCTATTAACAAAAAGATAGGGAAAAATCTTATTTATTATGGATTGAAAATTAGCAAAAGCAATTTACATATTTCCCAGGCTTTATCTATCTTTCTTTCTTTTTTTTTTTTTAAACAAATCTTTTCTATTTTAATATGGCAAGCAGTATCTTTTTTAAACGAGCATGTGATTTTCCATTTGTTTATTTGGGTTTATGTTTTGGGGGTTTGGTTTTATAAGATTACTCACAAAATGAACAATATGGAAATGTTTTGCATAATAATTATTGAACAATTATTTTGTTGAACTAGAAAAAATAATAATGAAATTAATCTAGAGGAACAAAAGACTAAAAATCTTAAAGGAAATACTAGATCTATAACCCAAAGAGATCACAGAGGAAAAGAATTCACATGTACAAAAATACTTAAGCAGCTTTCTACAGTATCCAAGAATGATAAACAAAGAAGGCAATTATTTACTGGGAAATAAATGACCAAATTATGTTATGTGAATGTAATGAAATACTACCATGTCTTGAGAAATCTAGGAAGACTTAGATGACTTACATCCAAATTGAGATACAGATGAAACAAAATGCTAAATAAAAGGTGCCATAAAAAACAGTTTGCAATATATCAACACTGACTAAATGAGAAGGAATACCTAATTAGGAAATCAGCAACAAATTGAAGGTTAAACTTTGGTGATAAAACAATGTTCTTCATCCAAGTGAATATTCAGGCTTCCATTATGCTTGAGTATCAAGGTTTCTAAGTATCAAGTCTCAGAAAACACATCATTTTTACTGATGAAACGCTTCTAATCGAATTTGGTTTGGATCATCTTGATGTCTAAGTGCAATTCCACTACGCAGCAGCAGCTCAATATAAGGTGGCCAAAAGGAATCAGTAATTTTTATGTATGGATCATGTGGAGACTGAAGTAAGCTATTTATAAGAACCTCTAAAATTTCATGCAGTGTCATTAGTTGTGCAGTTTGCTGACACTCTCTTTTTCTCTTCTTATTTCCATTTTCTTCAGGGAGAGGAAAATGCTTGTCTAGAAACTCAACCAGAGAGATCAAGAATTTCTCTCTATAGCTTTGTACTTTAGTCAGTTTAGTTTTCATTTCAAAAAAAGTCCTTTTCTCAGAAAATGGTATTACTTGATTTTTTCGTTCCTTACATATTTCACTGAGAGATGCTACTAGCTCTTCTTGCTCATCCAACCACTCTATCTTTCTTTAAAGAATAACATTTGAAATTTTCTCTGAACTCTGTTAATTGCTTTGGGATTGCATACTTTTTAATGGCTAATCATTAGAAAACTTTATTTTTATTAAATTATCTTGGAAAGCATGGCTGTTTGCAGTGAGTTTTGAGGCAGATGCAGTTTAAAAATTTTTAAAATTTTTATTCATTTTTTTGGTTTTACTTTATTTTTGAGTCTCCACTCCTCTGTCCCTTGTAACAATAAATTTTTTTAAAAGACAAAATCAGTTGAGCAAAATTAATTACTTTGACCAATTGTGATGGTATATACAGTATTCTGTACCATAGCCCTCTAACTCTATAAAGAAGGTAGTACATTAAAAAAAATTCTCTTCATTCTTTGTTAGAATAGGAAGCTTCTTATGAAAAAAACTTATAAATCACCATGAACAAATAAGCCATAGGAAGGATTTTTTTCTGTTAAGATCTTTGCATTTTGAAAACCTCTTGTATTTAATAACAAATATAGTTACTCAAATTTAATCCGTTTTCAAGGTTTGAATGAAAACTTAAGAATTTTCTTGGTTAATTATAGAAAGCACCAAACTAGCTATGATTGTGGATGAGACTTTTAAAAATGAGTTTGCGTCATAGCAATAGATTTTAAAACATGGTCCTTAACTTTTCATAGATCCATCTTAGGTGCAGGCAATTGAGAGCAGCAGTTCTGTTGGAGATGGTGATAGAATTTATTTGTTTTCTTTTTTAGGAAAAGAAATATAGATTTTTATATCTATATTTGTAGTATAGAGATTTAATATGTTAGTCTGGCTACCATGTTGTATTTTTTGTTTTTATTTTATTACTACTACTTATTAATATGACATTTGACATTTATTTAGTTAAGGTTTACAAAGTGCCTTTCATGGGCTTATTTTATTTGATCTCATAGTAATCCAGTGAGATTCATAGAACAGGCATTATGCCTGTTTTGCAAAAGATGATCTAGCTACAGAGAGGTTATGATCTGCCCCAAGGTCACATATATAGTGGCAGAGTTGGGTTAAGAACCCAATAGTTTTTCTGACTCCAGATTTAGTGTTCTTTCAAATTACATGATTTTAAGTAAAGTACATCACTGCTAAATATCCATATGCCATGAATAGTAGAGTTTGTTTTTTTCGACATTAAAAATGTGCTTATGAAAGGAATTATTAAAAAGTACCCATTTGTGTCCTACATAGAAATCTACTTTGCCTATTTCTAATCTTGCTTCTTTTTGCCAAAATTTAATTTCTGTCTGGTAACAGAAGACACTCCTTTATTCTTACTATGAATCCTATCTATAGATGCTAAACTGCAGACAATAGGCCAGAGAGCAAATCAGTTTTAAATTTATATACTACTAACTCTGGACGACAGCAGAATAGAAAATAGGAAGAAAAAAAGCTTTTCCCATTCAAAAATATGAAAAGATTTTGGGAATTAGGGTCATAGATTTAGAGCTGTAAAGGATCTTTGGAGGGTATCTAGTTAAACCCCATAGTTTACAGAGGGGGAAACTGAGGCCTAGGAGGTTATATTTGTTCAAGTTAACACAAGTAGAAAAATGTTAGAGGCAGAATTTGAACACAGGTCTTCTAACTCCAACATTAGCACTCTTTCCCCAGTGCCAGAGGCAACACTAATATATTTTCCCAGTTGTGCTACTTATTTTATTCCATCTTGTAAAGCATCTAATAACATCCCCTTACTATGCTCTCTAGAATGTATTAGGAGCAAAATTTGACTCCATCTTAAATTTAAGCTAAGTTTGCACCCCCTTCAACCATAGTATTGTGATAATTGGATGGTCTACCCTGCCCATCTTTAGATTTAATCACCAAAGGAGAGAGCACCTTCTGGGAGGTCCTAACCCATGTGTGCTAGAGTGAGTAACCAATCAGAATCAACAACACCACCCCTATGCTTTCTATGAGAAAGCGTCTATTGTGATTGGATACTCAGGCTAAGGGAAGGCACTGAGTGGTATGGTGAAGGAGACCTGAGGGAGCTTCGCTGGTTTGTGACAGAGACTGTTCCACGCGGTGAGTTTAAAGACTGAATCTTCCTGAACTTCTATTGGGAAAGTTCCTTTAATAGACTCTGTGAGTGGAGTTTGCTCCATTCACCTCTGGGCCTTAGGCCTTTTAACCCTCTGCTGAGGGTTAAGATCTACCTGGACTAATAAGAGAGATAGATTCTTAGTGTCTTTTTCTCTCTCTTCTCTCATGTAAATAAATTTACATAAAAGTCAGTTGATTTGAGATTATTCTTAATTGAGGATTGATAATAGTTCAATCCTCTGGTGACCAACTTTAATATATTGAACCCGTAAAACCCCTTTTTCCCCCCTTACAGTAGACTAAAAAGAGAGCACAGCCTGGAAATGGAAAGGACTTGATTTTGAGGGGGTTGGATCAGATGAGCTGTAAGGTCTCTTCTGGCTCTGATATCCTATCTGTAACAACACAGTGCCCTGCTCATGGTACGTCTTTCAATTCACTTTCAGGATTATTTATTGTCTAGCATTCTAGTTTTACTGAGTTTTACATGGTTATCTGGGGCCAAAGTAAAAAGAGTGCTGGGTCTGGAATCAGGAAGCTCTCAATTAAAATTTGACCTCAGACACTACCTGGGCAAGTCATTTATTTAATTTTTAATTTTTAAAATTTATTTAACCTGTTTGCCTCAGTTTCCTCAATTGTAAAATGAGGATAATCACAACTACTTGCAGGATTGTTATAATAGTCAAATGAGATAATATATTTGTTAAAAAAAAAAAAAAAACAACCCAAAAGTGCAATTCCTGGCACATAGTAGTTTCTATGTAAATGCTCATTCCTTTTCCTTCCTCCCTTAAAAAAAAAAAAAAGTCCAGTCCAGTCTACCTTTCCAGTCTGAATATTGCTCTCCATCCATGTCTTTTACATAATTACTGAAAAATGATTATTCAGCCGTTTTTTGAAGACCTCCTGTGTGTGGGAAACCGTTTTGTCCCAGGTCTACTCATTCCGCTTTTGGCTAGCTCTAATTGTTAGGAAATTTGCCCTAACATTAAGTCTAAATTTGTTTCTCTGGGCCTTCTATCTGTTGCTCCTAGTTCTGCCCCATGGGGGGAAAAACAAATTAAACCCTCTTCCTATAATAACCTTTCAAAAACTTATCAGAGAGCTATCTTGAAAGCCCTGTCCCATGCTGCCTTTCTTCCCCCTTTTCTACCTAAATACCCAATCCTAATATGACCTGAAACTGAGACCCTTTCATCCTTGTTGCCTTCTTTGGATTCTTTTCAGCTTATCCATAACCTTCCTAAAGTGTGGTTCCTAGATATGTACACAATACCTTAGATAAATTGACTCTTTTGGCAGCTATTTTATACTATTGACTCATGAAGGATCTCACAGAGCATTTTTATTTTATATTTCATTAATGTGCTTAGTTTGCATTATAGTTTTTATCTTATCCTCTTTTAGATTGTAAATCTACAGGAGGTAGGGACCACATTATTTAATCTATTTTTTCTGGCTCTATGAGTACCAAAAAACGAATATACTTATAAGCCTTGGATTGAGTTTATTTGCCCAGCCATTTGGTTGTTTTTTAAAGATACTTATTGATGCTTAGCATAATATGCACAGGGAAATGTGGGATATTTATGGAGAGTTATAGGGAGCAAGATAACATAAGCATATAACAGTTTTATCAAGAAGTATTTTATATATATTTTTTGTCTCTAGGCTAGTATGATATAATTTTATCATTAACTCCTAACAATAGGAAGAGAATGTTACATCCATATTCTATTTACCATATAGGTGGAAAAACATTCTCAAATGTGTGTGTGTGTGATTTGTAAGAAAATATAAGGTAATGGGGTCACCAGGGATATTACAATAAACTAAGGGGTTTGTGGGAACACACTTTAGGATATATGAGAGACTGGACCAGGGTGAAGAGACCAGAGTTTTTCTGGATCTCCACAGGAATGGCAGTTGATTTTAACTGTCACGCAGTTATAGTCCAGAGTATAGTAACAGGCTAACAAGGTAAAAGGGACTTAACAGCTTTAATTATGTTATACTAAAAAGGTGGGAAAGGATTTCTATACTAAAATCTAAGGGATAAAACCACAGGGCAATGGGAGGACTTATTCTACTCTTATCTAAGTAATCTAAACTAACAGGGTCCAAGGAGCTATAAATGGAGTCTCTGGGTGACTGCCTCAAACCTGGAACCTGCCAGGCTTGAGTGCAGATAGGCTTTGTGGCTTTGGGATTCTCACTGCAATCCACTGATGATCTCTGGATGCCAGGAGTCAGGATGGTCTCAGGAACCAAGTAGTGAGGGTTTTGCTTGAAGCACTCCTCCAGTACACCTCTTCTTTTGGCTTTGTAGATCTTGTCTTTTTTCTAGATGACACACCACACAGGATCCCAGGGGAAATCAGGATGCAAGGTGTCCTTTGCTCTGAGGGCTCCCAGGCTGGCAACAGTTTTTGCCTACCACTAATGGAGTCCACACACAGGGCACAGGCAGACTTCCTCCTCCTTCATTCCAACCTGGAATTCCCAGCTCCAGCTCCTTCCTGCTAGGTACATCTTAATTCCTAATAACTAGCTAATCTCATCTTACTCATAACAGATTTCATCAGTTTGGATGTGTGCAATGATGCAAATTGTAGCCCTTTTTTTTTAACTCTTCTTTGTGTAAGCTAACCATAGGTTGCCCCATGTGCTAGAGACCTTTCTCTATTTTTCCTAGCATTGGAGAGGATGCTGTTATATCATGTAGCTGCTCATTTATTCCTGGCCATATGACCAATTTATCTTTTTCTACCATGTATTTCCCTAATGACCTCTTTTGCTCTTATTATTTGTTGAAATTCCTCATTTGTTATATGTTGCAGCCTGTGCACAAGATACCCTGTATTTCCATTACTTTCTTTGTGTGATAATGTCTTAAAAATTTTCAGACTTGTTTTATATTTCTTTAAGGTTTGCAAAGTAAGCACGTAGATCAGAAATTAATGTTCTTGTGATTGACTTTTTAATGTATAAAATAGACCCCCAAATTTCTTTAGACCTTTAGTATCTTTTCTTTTTCCAGATACCTTGTGAATTGTTCCCTTCATGGTTGTGGTACCTGTAGTGTAGATATTATGTGAATACACTGGGCCCAGTTTGACTGCTTTTCATCTTTTTTCTCACTGACATTTCTACCTCCTTTAAGCAAATCAAGGCCTTTTACAAAGTGGTGCTACTGTTCTTGACAGTGAAAAGTTATGCAGATTTTTTTAATTAAGAAAAGTTATAAAAATCCATACAAAGACTTTTATTTTTCTCCTACTGGTTGTTTTTCCATTTTTCTTACTTAAATGTCCTTAGCTTTCTTAGATTTCTTACCAAGCTCTCTTTAAGCTGATTTTACACTCTATTGCTCTCTGCTTTGGGGGGCAGTCTCCATAATTTAAAGTATCCTTCCTGGTAAGATTTCAAAAACTAGATTATTTTGTTAGCTGGTGTTGCCTTTGACATCCATCTCATTCTGCTTGGCAAGTAAGTCCAGTATTTTCTGACTAAAGCACTTTTAGGCTTGAGATTGAAAACTATGTGGAAGAGAAATGGGGTTTATGCTGTGATTCAGGATACTATGTTTTTAGTATAGGAGAGAGGGAAAGGAAGTATGTTAAACTTTTCTCTTTGGGATTCTTTTTTCCAAGTTTTGTTTAAGAAGTATCTATCTCAAGACCTTCACTGAAAGTTTTCAACTCCCACACAGTAATCCTATCCTGGCAAAGGCTGCATTCATCCTGTTGACTAAAATGCTACTGGACAGGTGGTGGTAGGGGATGAAAATTCATTAAGGGACAAGAAATCTCACAAACATTTAGCCCAGTGGAAAAGCTGTGGGGTTCTATGTTTATATATTTCTTGTGATCAGGTTTGCGTGGGAGTCATTTGTTCTCCTTATTTCCTGTTCTGTCATAACCTGCCACCTGCCATGTGGCTATATAAAGTAACACTTCCAATAAGGATCACTGTTTAACAAATTATGAGTTTTTTGGGGGGACAGGAAGCTGATTTTGAACATAGTAAAACAGATCCAGGAAACCTTTATCTCAGTGCTAAATTTGAAAGTTGATGGATGTATATATGCATGTTATGTTGTTGGGGATGAGTGAGGGAGATGATAAATAATTTTGAACTTGGTGTCCATAGTTGTTTTTTTTTGCATGGGAGTGGAAGAAAGACCTTATACTATACATTATATTCTATAGCTTGTTTGTTACCCTGTGGAATTTCTAAATTAAGAACTGGAACTATTTCCAGATACATTTGTGATCTAAAAAAATGTCAAGGCAAAACCAACAAACCATCAAATTATGGTACAGTTTATTCTTTTTTACTTTATCCTGACATCAGGAAAACTCGTGCAGCCAGCTGTGCAGCATCTCTGATGATGGCATATTTGACAGTTTGGAGTGCCTTTGGAGCCTGGAGTTTGAAGACCTCACACTTCGGTATTTGAGTGAATATAGGATAGAATATAGTATTCTTAAAGGAGTGAAAAAACCACACCCGTCAAACGTCTGAGAATAAAAATCAGTGTTCTACTTTGGTACTAAGAACAAGTAAATATCACTAGAGAAGTGTTGTTTGGGGTTCCCATTTGTAATGGAAAGATTTGTTTAAGTATACTTAGTTCTTTCGAACATAGGCCAGATCTTGTTACAACAAATTCTAAGTTTAGTCAAAATCTTAGGCTTTGTTAGTTTTTATGTTTGGAATATTACTTGAAAAAAGGGTATTGTCTGCAGCTTCATGAAACCCCTTTTTAATAGAGATTTTTGTTGCATTAATATTTTTATGGTATTGGAATTTCAGAGAGCTCTTGACTAGTTTGGATTCCCAAAGCATATTTTGGGATTTTATCATAGCCAATACCTTCCAGGTGTGCTCTCTCTCTAAGGAGTAAACTAAAGTAATATAGTTTGGCTAGACAGCTAGTTGTAGGCTATAGATAGCTTCATCAGTTACTCTTCAGTTCTGAGTTATGAGGTATGTTAGTTTCCTGTTTGACATTTAAAACTCTTAATTGTCTACTATACTTTGTCATTAATATATATCACTTCCCTCCAGTCACTGTCTAGGTTCAAGCTCAATCAGCTTACTTGCTGTTCTCACACAAAATTCTCCATCTCCCATTTCTTCTTTTGTACTAATTGTCTCTCCTGTCTAGAAGGCACCCTCTCATAATGCATAGAATCTCAAGTTTTCTTTAAGACTTGATTCAAGCAAAACTTCATGCATGAAGCTTTTCTACCTCACTATGTCAAAATTCTTAACCTTTTTTGTTGTGGCTAGATGGTATAATGGATAGAGCATTCGATTTGGAGGCAGAAAGATCTGGTTTGAATCTGACCTCAGATACTGGTTGTGTGATCTTGAACAAGTCACTTAACCTTTATCTGCCTTAGTTTCCCCATATGCAAAATGGAGATAATTATACTACTCATCTCCAAGGGTTGTTTTGAGGGTAAAATGATCAAATAAGATATTTGTTAAGAACTTTGCAAATCTCAAAGCACTATATAAATGTTATTATCATTGTTATAATTATTGACATTATAATCTCTGGACCCTTTTGGCAGTTTAATAAAGCCTTTGTGTCCCATCTCTGAATAATGTTTTTGAATGTGTAAAGTGAAATATGTAGGATTACCAAGGAAATAAATTATATTGGAAACACGGTTATTAAAAAATTACAATTTAAAAAAGTAGATCCTAGCTTAAGAACACCTACTCTTATGAACTTATCTTGTATGTACTTACTTCAGTGTATGTTGTCTCCCCCATTAGAATATAAGCTCTTTGAGGACTAGTACTGCTTTCTTTTGGCTTACAAATTAGAACTGCTTGTCAAACACTTGTGAATTGATTTTTGCTCTTTGATCCCAGACTGACACAGACACTCATAACCATTCTCATCAATTGAGTTTAAACACTATGCCACCATTATGTGCAAGGCATCGTGCTGGGTTTGGTAAAGATAAAAAGGTAATTGTAATAGATCCTGCTCTTAAGAAACTTCTATTAAGTAAAGGAAGGACATATCTAATTGAGATAAAAGACGGGAATATACAAGTGCATATAAACACTAGAAAAGCAAATATCTCCAGATACAAAGACAGTAAATGAGGCATTGTAAATGAAACCATGAATCTAACTTTAATAGAGCTTTAATATATACAGCTTTAATATGTACACTGTTAAGGGAGAAACCAGGGAAAGGTGCCTTAAATAGTAAATATGGGTCCAGGTGGGTGTGTGGGAGACAGGAATGACAGGAAGGGGCCCAACAAGTAGGGAGACTGGGTTATAACTGCTGTAACAGAAATGGCTGTTGGCCTCCAACTGCCACCCAGCATCAACAAGACAGAACCTATGGAAGCTGCTAAGTAAAGGCAAGAGTTTAATAACACATTTTAATCAGGGACAAACTAAGGTAAAGGATGGGAATAGGGTTTTTCTACACTAACAGACTAAGGGTAAATCACAGGGTCAAGGGCAAGGGATTTAACTACACTCTTCTAAGATCTAAGCAAGACAGGGCCCAAAGAAAGCTGTACTGGAGTCACAAGGGGAAAGTTCCTCCCAACCTGGTTCCAGCCAGGTTTGGTCAGCTTAGCTAAGGACCTGAGGATGGCTTTACTTGGGATCTCATGGCTAATGTAGGGATGGTTTCAGGATGCCAGGAGTCAACTCCACCAGAACAGATGATCCAAGGTGTCTAGGTAGGGAGGGAAAGTTTGCAATGCTGTCCACCAGATCACAAACCACTCCCTACTCGGTGCTGCTCTGCAGGTCTGATGTCCTCTGCTGTAAGCCTTCACTACTCTCCAGGATCCCAGGAAATCAGGCTGTAACTCCCCTAGCTCTGAGATCTCCCAGGGTCAACCACAGTTTTGTCCCAACCCACAGAGTCTCTCTCAGGCACAAGCCACTTCCTCCTTCTCCTGCATTCCATTCAGAATGTCCATGACCTCCACTTTAAGGCTTTTCCTAGCCTGCTTACACACCTACTTTTAAACTTATACCTATTACAACACCTATAATACAGCTTTTATCTATATCTATATCTATCTATCTATCTATCTATCTATCTATCTATCCATCTATCCATCTATCCATCTATCCATCTATCCATCTATCTATTGTGGTAGTATCAATGCTGTCTTGTTTGTGTTTAAGCCCTTCTGAACTTTATTCGATGCTTCTTTCTGTATCTTTTAAATGCTTCACATATACTTTTTCCTCAGAACAATTCTTTCCACCATCCAAGTCTTTCTTTCTAGCAAAAGTAGATATGTGTTATAAATGGTCTTGTCTGTGCTTCATCATTAATCTTATGATCATTGCATTGATTAGCATCCTTCATTGTTGTTTTCCTTCATAGTGTTGTGGTCATCGTAAAAATCTGCTAACTTGTATAAGTGCTTCTGCTACCATCACTGCATTGATTCATTTAAGTCTTAACCATATTTCCCTGAATGCCTCTTTTCATTTATTCTGGTGCAAACTAAATCTTCATTTTAAGCCACTAAAGTATCATTACATTTTGGGAAATAATTTTCTTTGAATAGCTGCTAAATATTACAGAAAAGGCTTAAAATGGTTTATGTGAGCATTACTTGGACACAGATCAGGGTTTGAAATATCAAACTACTTACTCCTTAGGACTGAATTTATAGAAGGAAGTATTTAAGAAAATATCTTTTACAATCAATCATTAAGCATATACTATTGACACTAAGCCCTGGAGATACAAATACAAAATAATGACAAATGTCAACTTAAACCTCAAAACTAAAACCTGCAATGCCTTTTTTGGTGATGCCAAAGCCAGAGGATCACTTGTGCTCAGTGCTGAACTACAGTAGGACTTAGCCATTTTAGTTTCCACACTAATTTCATCATTAATATGGTGAGCTTCTAGCAGTATGTGGGGTGAGAATTGAGCTTGCTTAAGGGGGTTGAAGGGATGAATAGGCCAAAGCTCTTTTGCCAATTACTATTGGGACTGGGCCCTTTAGTAGCTGCTTCATTTCTGTCCTTGGTAAGGTAGGGAAGGGAGCACTAGTCTCAAAACAAAGAAAAACAAAAAAGAAACCTCAATGGAAGAAGAATACAAGGCAACTAAAGCATGTTGATTTTGTGTCATGTTAATGACTCTTTCTGCAAAATACTTTTTTTGTGTGTGATTTGTTGTGAATCACTAACCTATCTGGTTCCCCTTTATCTACATTTGTAAAATAAAAAATAAATAATTCGACTAAGTGATCTGTGATGGGCAAACTTTTTAAAGAGGGGGGCCAAAGGAAAGGAAATGCTCATCTGTCAGACTGTTTCTAAGGCAAACTTTTTAAGTTTCATTGTATTATATCCAACTCATTGTATTCATCAGATTAGGAATAATGTCCTGCAGCTAACAGGATAGAACATTTCAGCACCCCCCACCCCCCAGTCTGTCCCTCAGGCTGTAGTTAGCCAATCACTGGACTAGATAACTTTTAATATCCCTTCCAGCTCTAGATCTAGAATACCCTTGTCTCTGTTGTTGCTTTTCTATATGTAAAATGCATTTGATAGGGCAAATTATTTTGGGTAGGTTTAGTTGTAGTATGCTGCTTTTCAGGAATCTGTTACAAAACTAACATATTTAGGTAGTATGCAATAGGAAATCACTAACCAAATGACAAATCAGCTCTTTCTTTCTACTTTCATTCACTTGTTAAAAGTTAGAAAATTTTGTGGCTCTACATATACATCAGGAACTAGAGATCTAGTTTGTTGCTATTTATAGACAGCCCTCTTCATAAGGGTTGATAAAATCTCTTGAAAAGAGCATGAAAGGTTCTTGAGCTCTTTTTGAAACCAGTATAATTAGAGGTGCTTTGGAAAATAATGTACATTGCTCCTGTCTTTAATTTAGAGAAAATTGAAGAAAGAGCTTAAAATTTAAAAAAGTCCCAAACTTAATTTTATCTTCCATTTCTTCCTTGTTCTAAAAAAGGTTGGGGGAAGGCGGGCTACCTAAACTTGTTGCTGAAGGCTAAGGACTCCTTTGAAGTACTAGGCAGTATAATTCTATAGCATTTTCTTTTAACTGTGTGATGTCAAAGATAATCCTATTGAGTCACTTTGAACAGGAAAGACTAATAATACCAGACAGTGTTGCTTGCCTGCTGAAATGCTATACCTCATTCCTAGCAACTTTTTTTTTTTCAATTTGTAAGGATAGGCTTCCTTTTTTTGACCAGTTGTCACCTGACACATTTTCAGTTTTTCCTTTTCCTGATGTTAGATATTTAGTGATTCGGCTTAGATTAATCATTTGCATGGTAATTTTCTTAATAAAAGAATTCCTCTGTGGGGACAATACAAGGAAGGACATTTTGATTTAGGAGATCATGGGGATGATGAGTGTAAGCCATAGGGCATTTTATTGGCAAGCCCTTTTCAAAAGGTTTTGATTCATTGATTCTGTATAACTCTCTAGAGCAAGAGGTGTGTGTATGTATAGAATTATGCACACAAGCTAGCAGAACAAATGGCAGAATGTCCTGGGTGGATGGGTTGTAAACTATGGTTTGGAGTGGCTACATATAGTATGGCTTTGTACTCAAACGGGACTACTCAACCCCATGGCAGAGAGTTAAAATATAAATAGATTGACTCCTACAGGGGAAGGGAAATGGTCTGTGAAGGTCTGCTCCACAGGATGTCTAGGTGAGGAGAAGTGGAAGCAGGATAGAGAATAAGAAATATAAGGTATCACAATTGATGACTGGATGGGATGTACTTTTCCTTGGGAAAGATACTGAAAGCTATGTTAGTAGTTAAAACAGACAGTCCCTGGCCAAAAGGAGCTTAAAAGCTGGTGGTTTTTTTTTTTTTCATAAGATATTCCTAAAGAGAAATAGAATGCAAATTAGAATATGACAAGTATATAAGAAGTAAAGAGTGCTATGACATCAGATGAGAGCGAAATCACGTGTAGTTGTAACATTTGGGGAAGATTTCATGAAATGATGTCAGATTTGCAGAAAAGTTCTGATGAGATAAATGATTATCAGGATCCAAAAAAACCTTGACTATACTAGATCAGTGGTGTCAAACTCAAGTGTAAATGAGAGTGCATTAAATCATACATGCAAAGAAGCAAAGTAATATATTATCAGAAGGGAAAAAAAGCTCATTAGAAAAATAGAGCTATCTGTAAATGGAAGGGGCCTTCATCTTAGTGGTGGTTCTCTTCACTTTGAATGTTTTCAATTAGAGACTTGATTACCCACTACTTGCTAGGCATGTTGAGTGGGGATTGAGGTATTGTTGGATGAGATGGGTGCTGGGTTTCTTCCTATTGCAAATTCTATTATATTTGAGGTGATTCTTGTAAGATAAGTAGGATGCCAATAAGTAAAAATGATTTAAGGTATTCTATGTATAGAGAACAATTGCAGATGATACTTGCTGATGGTTTTAGATATATATACTCTATTATTTTGAGGAAGGGCCCTTTTATTCCTATACTTTCTACTCTTTTCAATAGGAATGGGTGTTGTATTTTGTCAAAGGTTTTTTTCTGCATCTATTGAGATAATCGTGTGATTTCTGTTCGTTTGATTATTGATATGGTTAATTATGTGGATGGTTTTCTTAATATGTTTAATTCATCCTTGCATTCCTAGTATAAATTCCACCTCGTCATAATGAATAATCCTTGTGATAACTTGCTAAATTTTTTTTGCTAGAGTTTTATTTAAGACTTTTGCATTTATGTTCATTAAAGAGATTGGTCTGTAGTTTTCTTTCTCTGTTTTTTAATTTGTTCCCTTTCTAGTTTTTTCATTTGCATGCCCAGTTCATTGATCTTTGTCCTCTCTAATTTGTTAATATATGCATTCAAGGATATAAATTTCCCCTTGAGTACTGCTTTAGCTGCATCCCACAGATTTTGGTAGGATGTCTCATCATTGTCATTCTCTTCAATGAAATTATTAATTGTTTCTATGATTTGTTCTTTAACTGATTTTTTAAAACATTTATTAATATTTATTTTTTTGAAAAGTTAACATGGTTACATAATTCATGCTCTTACTTTCCCCTTCACCCCCCCCCCACGTCCCCCTCCCATGGCTGATGTGTATTTCCACTGGTTTTAACATGTCATTGATCAAGACCTATTTCCAAATTGTTGATAGTTGCATTTGTGTGGTAGTTTTGAGTCTACATCCCCAATCTTGTCCGCCTCAACACATGTGTTCAAGCAGTTGTTGTTCTTCTGTTTCCACTCCTGCAGTTCTTCCTCTGAATTTGGGTAGCATTCTTTTCCATAAATCCCTCAGAATTGTTATGTATCATTGCATTGCTGCTAGTACAGAAGTCCATTACATTGTATTTTACCACAGTGTATTGGTCTCTGTGTACAATGTTCTTCTGGCTCTGCTCCTTTCACTCTGCATCAATTCCTGGAGGTCTTTCCAGTTCACATGGAATTCCTCCAGTTTATTATTCCTTTGAGCACAATAGTATTCCATCACCAGCATATACCACAATTTGTTCAGCCATTCCCCAATTGAAGGGCATACCCTCATTTTCCAGCTTTAACTGATTTTTGGAGAATAAATTCCAATTAGTTTTTGATTTGCCTGTCCATGTGCCCTTACTGATTATTATTTTTATTGCATTATGATCTGAAAATATTACATTTATTATTTCTGCTCTTTTGCATTTGTTTGCCATGTTTCTATGCTCTAGTACATAGTCAATCTTTGTGAATGTACCATGTCCAGCTGAAAAGAAGGTGTATTCCTTTTTGTCCCTATTTATTTTTCTCCACATATCTATTAACTCTAGTTTTTCTAGGATTTCATTCACCTCTTATCTCTTATGTTTTTGGTTTGATTTATCTAGATCTGATAGAGGAAATTTAGATCTCCCACTAGTATAGTCTTATTATCTATTTCCTCTTTGAGCTCTGCCAGTTTATCCTTTAGAAATTTGGATGCTATACCATTTGGTGCATACATGTTGAATACTGTTATTTCCTCATTGTCTATACGGCCTTTTATTAGGATGTAATTACCTTTCCTATCTCTTTTAATCAGATCTATTTTTACTTTGGCTTTGTCAGAAATCATGATTGCCACCCCTGCCATCTTTTTCTCAGTTGAAGCCCAAAAGATTTTGCTCTAGCCATTGACCTTAACCCTGTGTATGTCCACCTGCCTCATGTCTTTCTCTCTTTTTGATCTGCCTGGTTTTGGAATCAGCATCATATTTGTGTCATAAAAAGAATTTGGTAAGATTCCTTCTTTGCTTATTTTGTCAAATAATTTGTATAGTATTGGGATTAGTTGTTCTTTAAATGCTCGATACAATTCATTTGTGAATCCATCTGGTGCTTTCTTAGGAACTTCCTTGAAGGCTTGTTCAATTTCTTTTTCTGAGTCGGGATTGTATTCTGTTTTCTCTTTTGTTAATCTAGGCTCAAATGGTAAAAGTGAGTTGTTATTTCAGGGAGAGGTATCAAGGCAGCAACTATATTTCCAGTTCAGAGTCTGATCCTGACCTTTGCAGGTTTAGGTACTGGATTTTATTAGTTTGCTCAGTTGTGATTATTCTCTGTAACACAAGAATTTTGTATTTGCATACAAAATACACATTTCTTAATTTTAATTTTTTTCTTAAACAACAAGCCTGGCAAATACTTGAAGATAATAGTTGTCTTTGGGTTTAATGTCCTCAGATTCTTACAAAGTGTGATTTTTTCTTCTTGCTAGTCACTGCTTTTGGGAGGTGGTTTATATTTTCTAAATTTGGCACGTAGAAATAAATATAATACTCCAAATTTATAATGTCCTTATAGCATTTCTTCTAGCCTACATTTCTTTATCTGCTCATGAAGATCAGAGAATCTTAGATAAAATGTAAGGGTTCCTGTAAGAATATAAGCTAAGGAACAGAGTTTTGGGTTAAAACCAAGATGGTGGAGTTGTGGGAAGCAGTGCAGTGAGATCTTCCTAACAAATCTAGAAAGTGCACCAGACCTAATCCTAATGGGGGAAATCAGAAAAATTCAAAGTGAGTCCTTGGCATGGGGAGACATACAGGGGAATTTTTAGACACTAGAGATGGCATCTTGCTGCATATTGAGTGAATAGCTCTCCAGAACACAAGGGAGGGTACAGAAGGGCAAGAAAAGGTCTCAGAATTATAGGAGACACCCCCAGACTCATACTTTGGTACTTTGACAGGGACAGTTGCCAAATAGGAGCTCAGAGATTCACTCTAAGGTGGAGTGAGAAGGGGCCTAACCAGGCCAGGGTCATTGTACAGTGAGGAGGACCTGTGCGCATTGAATGAAGGAGAAGTTCAGAAGCCAGCAGCAGCAATAGCCTTGATGTGGCTCAGACCTCAGGTGCAAAGCATGGTCTCACTTTCAATGTCAAACCCAGTCTACAGAGGAGTAACCAGGATAGAAATCATATAACAAAGGAGAGCTTACAATTCTGCCTCTTTGAAACAACAGAACTTTCCAGTTGACTGACAGGGGCAGAGTCCAGCTGCAGTTTATTTTTGCTCAGATTCAGGCCCAGGTCAGGAACTTGCAGAGCTCAGACCAGGGGGTCAGCAATCAGATTTTGCCATTGATCAGACCATCTTGGGAGCATTGATAGCTTTCAAGTTCCTACCTTGACATTGAGATTCTGGGATAACACAACATTGTGAACCCTAATAAATCAACAAAAGGACCAGGTCAGACCTCCAACCTCCAACCCCGAAGTGTGGCAGAGCCCAACCTAACATAGAGTCTCTGGAAGAATAGACAAACAAATACTCCTCACCATAATGTGCAGATGTAGTGGCAGGGATTCTCAAGGCACAAATGCAGAAAAGAATGACCCCAAAAGATCTATAAACATTTCCTCAGAGAAGAACATAGCTTGGGCACAAACTCAAACTAGAATTCTTAGATAATGCAAGAGCTTTTTTTTTTTTTTTTTTTTTAACTTTAAAATGTTTTTACAAATGCAACTTGAGTGCTTGAGGAAAAAATTGGAAAATGAATGAGAGCTGTAGAGGAACAAATTGGAAAAGGAACTAATAGCTTGGTAAAAGAGGTTCAAAACCCTTAGGCAACAAACTCACTGAATATTAGAATGCAACAATGAGAAGTCAATGGCTCTTTGAGGCAATAAGAAAAAATATATGTATATATTTTTTGTTTTAATTAATGTTTTATTTTTTCCTAATTACATGTAGGTCAATATTTAACAGTCCTTTTTCTCACATTTCGAGTTCCAAATTCTCTCCCTTTCCTCCCTGATACAGTAAGCAATTTGATACAAGTTATGCATGGGCTAATATGTAATATATCTCTAAAGCTGTCATAACTTCCATGTTATGGAAGAAGACACATGTCACTTAAAGAAAATAAAGTAAAAAGTGATATACTTCAATCTGCATTAAGACTGTATTAGGGGGGCAGCTGGGTAGCTCAGTGGATTGAGAGCCAGGCCTAGAGACAGGAGGTCCTAGGTTCAAATCTGGCCTCAGACACTTCCCAGTTGTGTGACCCTGGGCAAGTCACTTGACCCCCATTGCCTACCCTTACCAATCTTCCACCTATAAGTCAATACGCAGAAGTTAAGGTTTAAAAAATTAAAAAAAAAAAGACTGTATTAGTTCTTCCTTTGGTGTGGGATAGCATTTTTCATCATGAATCCTTTGTAATGGACTTGGATCATTATATTAATGAAAAAAGCTAAGTCATTTATAGTTGGGAGTTGTTCATTGTTTAGTATTACTGTTATGTATTAAATATTCTGGTTCTGCTCATTTCACTTTGCATCATTTCTTTTAAATCTTTCTGGGTTTTTCTGAACTCACCCTATCCTATTCATCATTTCTTAGAGCACAGTAGTATTCCGTTATAATCATATATCACAACTTGTTCAGCAGTTTTCTAATTGATGGACATCCCCTTAATTTCCAAGTAGCTAGGAAGTTCAAAGAGGCCATAATCAGGATCACTCGTGATTTAGCAGCCACCACTGTAAAGGAGCAGAAAACTTGGAATATAATATTTCAGAAGGCTTATTGGCAAGAACAACTTCCTCAATAAAACTGAATATAATGGCACAGCAGGAAAAAATTGATTTTTAATGAAATAGAGGACTTTCAAGCAATCCTAATGAAAAAACTGGAGCTGTAGAGAAACCTGGAAGTAACAAACAGAAATGAAGAGATATTATGGTTTATAGAAGGAGTCCATTTAGATAAGGCCTGGGAAAGATCAGAGTTCTTTCATCTTGTAGAATAATGAGTTTCTGGAGATCATGGAATCCAGAGTTAGAAATAATAAAGGGAACTCCCTGGTTGCCTCCTTCTAATAGAGGGCCTGGGAGGAGCTAGCTCTTAGATATCTACCCTGCATCCTCCCTACATATGATTTTAGTTCAGTATGTATTGTATGTAGAACAAGGAGCTGGAAAAACTGAAATTTTGATGAGATGGGTTTTCTGAACTCATTTAACTTAAAATTTAATAAGGAAACAAGACAAATTAAAACAAAAATGGATGGTCTCTGTGCCCTTAAACTAGTCATTTAAATGTTCTGAGCCTTATTTTTCTCATTTGTAAAATGAGATCTTTTCTAATTCCCATGAAGTTAAGTGCATTAAAGAATAGCAAAATAAAGTTCCTTTCTTTAAAAAAAAAATCATTTAAGAAATATAACCAAATCAGGGAATTGACTGCAGACTTTCTGTGATCCCTTCCAGCTCTGGATCAATGATCCCATGTGGCATTTTGTACTCAGTTCATGGATTACTTCTGAACTTCTTAAAAATAATATTTTATGCTATGTTGCATATCACCTTTATAGGAAGTTTGAAGTATTTTAGTGGGAAGTGGTGGAGAAAGAGCAAGCTGCATCAATGAGTTATCAGAATTGAATCACCATCCAGTAATGTGCTACACAGCTCAGTGCTGTTCTGCACGCCTACATGAGCAAGTCAATGGTGTCTTTGTTTTAAACTGTTGTGGAAGAATGTATGAGCTAATCGAATGGTGGGAGTTTAGTTCCATGGTTTTTATAAGATGGAGTAATTCTGAAAAGGTCCTAGACATTCCACTCATCAAGTGGTGGAAACAAGAAAATCCATTCTTTCTTCTTCTCCTGGAACCCATTCTGAAAATGTCATGTGCCACTTGCCCTTGTTCTGGACAAGAATATTTAAATAGTTGTTGATTCATGATTTGTACGTATAATGGAAACAAGACTTCCTCAAGCTTTGTTCCCTTAGAATCCAAAAATCAGAAGAAATAACATATGAAGTTTGTACTCTGGCATTGGGATTTATTCATCATTTAAAATTGAACTAAATACTACCTTACCGTTTTCTACCACCAGTTCTGTGTTTAGCACAGCTTACAAACATCTGGGTACTTGAGGCATTTTTGACCCAATAGGGAATGTTGGCAAGGATACTGATAACGTTGTCCAGAAATTACTTTCTAAGATGCGTTTCCCAGAGCTTTCAGAAGGGAGGGAGAGTTGATCTTAGATTTTGTAGTGTCTTGTTTTAATTATTAATGAAACTTTAAAATTACAATTTAAATTTTTTAAATTTATAGTAACATAATCTTAATAAGACTATGTCTTGTTGGGAGAATATTTAAATTTTTTTCCTTCCCCGCCCCCCCCCTCCACCTTGTAAACCAGACAAAAATTAGCACTTCAGTTTTTAATCAAAAGACTGCCACTCTCCTAACCCATCCTATCCTATTTTAAACTTGAGACTATTTAGTTCAGAGGCAAGAATGCTACCAACTGTCAGAGTAACATTCTAGAAATAGCCTCCCAGTAAAGGTTGGTATGGTTAATAAGGGTGCACTCAGCACAGCCTATCACACCCCACACCTCCAGGACATAGGATCTTATCCCCCAACTTCTTATACCTCTAGATGTATATTTTGTATCCCCTGGCTAGGTTGTAAACTTCCCTTTTTTGCTTGGTGTCCCTCAGCACATAGTATGGATTGGTCACTTCTTTTCTGACTTCATTCCCTCCTTCATTCTCCACTCTTGAATTGTTTTGTTTTATTATGTCATTATTTCTATCCTGCAAATCTTTACCCATTTGTTCCCCCATTATCTGCCTTCATTTGCTTTTGCTCCTGGTATGCTGAACACTGTAGAAGAAAATCATAAAACCTTTAAGACTGCAGCAACTACAAACTCATGATCTCTAATCTTAACTGAACCTTCCTGGCAAAGCAACTGTTTTATCTAAATTTGATTGATTTTATCATACACTGTTGTTTTAAGCTTTCTCCTTAAGGCCCTAATTCTATTCCTCTTATCATCTAGGTCTGTAGATATTCCTACTTCCTACTTAACTGAGAAAATTGAGTGTGTAATGCAATTCCAGAAATATCTAGAATATGATAGGCCTGAGGATACAATCCCTGCCCTTGAGGAGTTTGCATTCTACTTTATTGTGAGCTCCCTTATTTTATGCACTCTGTACTTAAAGTTCTCATTATCCCTAGTTATCCTCTTCTCCAGTCTGAGAGAGCTCTGCTCTTGATTCATGCTTATTCCATGAATCATATTTTCCTCCTTTATTTCTTTTTAAGGCGCAAATGAAGGTTGTGATTAGCTCCTAAGGGAATGAAATTGTTGAATTCCCTCCCCCCAACAGCAAAAGGAGATGTCTTTCCTATTTGACACATTGCTTTCTTTGATAACCTTTTTCCTGAATCCATTATTTCCTTGATTGAGAAGTGTTTTAATTTTCTTAAAATGCTCTTCCCACTGTACTTGCCACTGATTGGGCAGCATTAAAGATGTCTATATCAGCCTAGCCCCAGACTCAATAATATGTGTTAAAGGATTATTTGATGAAGTGGAGAGAAGTGTTATCCTTCAGATTTCTGGAGTGATGCTATTATATTTTTTTTTTGTGGAGAACATAGAGAAATAATGAAGCCTGATCCAAGTGTAGTATGATCAGAAAGGATTTATTAATGATTATTATGGGCCAGGCCCCATGTTAGGCACTGAGGATATAAAGACAAAATGAAATAATTCCTGTCTTACTGGAAAAGATATATGTGTGTGTGTGTGTGTGTGTGTGTGTGTGTATGCATGCAAAGTACTTATAAAGTTTATACAAGATAAGACAAAAACATTAGGGGAACAATTGGGGTTAAAAAGGAGATAAAATATCAATTACATTAAAGTTGATATGAAAAATCTTGAGGCAGTGTTCTAGAGAGGCTATAGGAGACTGAATTTTTCTTTCAGTAAATGTAAATTTTAAATTAGAGTCTCTTAAAAAGCCCAAGATTATATCAATTTTTTCTCAATATTCAGTGTTTTATGCACTTTTCCCTTTTCCTCTAATCTTAGCAGAGTCTTTTCTCACAAATAACAGCTGCTTTGTTTTATTCCCCCCCCCCCCCCAACTTAAGAGCTAAATATCAAGGGCTTTTCTCTTCGGACCTTAAATTCCTATAGCCATCCAGACCACCCCTCCCCCAATTGCTCCCAATATTCTTTTACTTAACTGGTCCTTTGACTGTGGAGCATAAGATGCTCTTTGTGAGATGGGGGAAATGTTTTAGATTTTAACCTTTGAGAATGCCTTAGGAATAAGATCTTTAGTTAAGATATAATTTTCAGTGTCTTAATTTTTCTTTCCTCTATTATTTTTCTTTCTATCCTGTTTCTTAAACATGGTATAACTACTACATTAAGAATTATGAGGAAATTAAGGTGCAATTTGAGAGGGAGAAAGATGTGTTCCTGGGTAGGATGAGGTACCATGAAGAAAAGAGAACCTACTCTTCATGCTATTTTTTCTGCATTGTAGTCATGGTGTGAAATAAAATACTTCTTTTTGTTATATTATTCACTCCTTTACTAAAAATTGTGAATCTTCTTTTAATGTATTTCCTTTGAATGTAAAATAGAATGAATTCAATTCAAGAAGCATTCATTAAGCAGCTACTACTATGTGCTAATTAATATCATAGATGCTGAAATACAAAGCCAAACACTCCCTACAAAACAGACCCTGACCTCAAGGAGCTTACATTCTAACAAAAAAAGAGGCAACCAGCTGGTGCTGATGAGAGTGCTGGGCTTGGAGTCAGGAAGAGGAAGAGGAGGACATCATCATAGTTATTTGTAATACTATGTGCCAGACATCCTGCTAAGCGCTTGACTAATATCTCATTTTATCCTCACAACCCTGAAAGCGAGGTGTTATTATTATTATAATAATTTTACAGTTGTAAAAGTGTTTCAGATCTTCAGACAAGTTTAAGTGATTCAGATCTTCAGACCTCAGTTCAAATTCAGTTTTAGACACATTGTGTGACCTGGTGCAAATCACTTAACCTCTGCTCTATTGAATCACTTTTCCCTCCTGGATGTGCTTTCCTTTTTTAGATTTCTTTTTATTTCTCTCTCCTACCCTTCTTGCCTGCTCCTTCTCAATATCCTTTGCTGGATTATTATCCATGAAGAGTAGGTTCTCTTTTCTTCATGGTACCTCATCCTACCCAGGAACACATCTTTCTCCCTCTCAAATTGCACCTTAATTTCCTCATAATTCTTAATGTAGTAGTTATACCATGTTTAAGAAACAGGATAGAAACAGTACAATTGTGAGTGTACTCCAGGACTCTGTCCTAGGCATATGCTTCTTCTCTCTCTCAATAACCTAATTATATCTACCATGGGTTTAATTTGAATATGCAGATAACTTTCAGATCTGTATCTTCTAAGCTCGGAGGTTTTTTCTAAAACTTTCTCTCTTACAAAAAAATTGATTTTTATTGTAGACATTACCATTTATCTCTCTTCTAAGTTTGTTATCCTCTACTCATCACTCTCCCTCACCTCACATATCCTGTTAGTTACCATTGTTATTTCTTCTACCTCCTCTCTTCCCTGTCCAAGCCCCTTCTTGGTACTTGTATACCACAATTCAGTTCCCCCTCTGTTGTTTAGGCCAGTGATGGTCAGACTGCTGGCTAGATAGGGGAGAGGGACCCTGAAATGTTCTATCAGGGCTCCCTGACATTATTCCTAATCTTACAGTACAATGAGTAGGATACAATACAATGAAACTTTGAAAGAGTTGCCTTAGAAACAGACTGACAGATGAGTATTTCCTTTCCTTTGTCCCCCTCTTTAAAAAGTTTGCCCATCACTGGTCTAGGCTATTGCAGTGGCCTACTAATTGTTCTTCTTACCTCAAGACTCTGGATATTCCAATTTGTCCTGCACACAACTGTCAGAATGGTTTTCCCTAAGCACAGATTTTTAAAATATGCCACTACTCTACTCTTTTAACTCTAGTTGCTTCCTATTTCCTCAAGGATAAAATATAAACTCCCCTTTAACTTTAAAGCTTTTTGCAACCTGGCAGCTGCTTATTTTTCCAGTCTTATTGTATGATACTCCCTCTTCAATTTATCTGTAAGCCAGCTAACTTGTTCATTTCTCTGTTCCTTACAAATGGTGCTCTATTTCATGAAAGCCTTTGCACTGGCTTCAACCTATTGAATTTCATCACTTTATATCTATTTGCATTTATTCTCTTTATATTTATTTTATGTACATGTATTTCCTCAATAGCTTCTCCTAGAATCCCTTTCTTCCTTCAGGATGCCTCTCAAGCACTCTTCCATTTTTCCTCCATCTTACGTTCTGTCTGGGCTGGAGGACTTACTCATGTTACTACTTGAGTTCTCTTGATAGGCAGTTTGAAACTTAGAAACTTTTTTGTAATTTTCTGAAATTTTCCAATTTTTAAGTTTTTTTTCCTAATTTGGGTAACTGAATCAGTGGATTCAAGGAGCTCAACTGTTCAGAGTTATAGTTTGGTTGAATAATGATTTCAGTCTTGCCTATTTAGGACACCTGTAAGGGTATTTTGTTCTAGTAGAAGTTATCAAATGTATTTAACTGACTCTTATCATAGAAAAATACCTGTTGTAATAAGTCTTATAAAGTGAGCAAAAAGCCTTCTCTAAAAAATACCAGTTATTTTAATGTAGACTTAGAAATTCTGATGAATAGCTTGATTTATCAGGGACCTGGGGGTTGTAACAAGTCTGGGCTTAACCTGTATTGGATGAGGGAAGGTGGAAAGGGCAAACTGACTTCTGAAGCTTGGTTTGAAGGGAGTTCATTTCCATTGCACAACACAGAAATTGAGGGGATGAAAAATGAAGAAAGGGAAGCATTAGCTTATACTTATCTTATGAAGGCATCTGCTCACAATCAGGCACTTGTAGAGAGAGTGCCAGCTGGCAGGGGTTTCATGATGTAAATTGTCCATCCTGCTCAGAAGAGCAAAAGTACAAGGAGCCCTTGTGTAGAGAGGATGAATTCTTAGTCCAAGGATAAGAGAGGGGAGTTTTTTCAGAGATTTAATTGAAATTTGCTTGTATTTTCCACTCCATTTACAGTTTTCAGCATGCCATTTTTCCTGATATCTCTGCTATTATCACAATTTGAGTGTTTTGATTAATAAGTCTTCCTTCTTTCCTTGCTATTACAATTTATTAAGTATTCACATGAGGAGAAATGGAAGAGGAAATTGAGAAATAATAATTTTTTCAATAGTCTTTCTAAACTATTTCCACTTTTCTGCCTTTCATTCTTAGTAATTCATCCTCCTAATTAAAAGTATAGCGAAAAGGTTTTTAAAAATTAAACTTCTGAAATGGATAAAATTCTTTTTTTATTTCTGCTCTCCCTTTTATTAAGCTCTAATCTTTTACCTTGTTTATTTGCATTGGGGAAAAAAAGGGAAAATGTTTTCTCCAGTGGAGCTTTGAAATAAGTTAACATTCCAAGTACCAAATGCTTTTTAGTCATTGATAATTTTGAGTGGACGTACCAAATGTTTATCTTTTTTCTAATAATTCTTGGAATAGAAGGAAGATACCTGGAGACAGCACCTAAATAAATAAACAAACAAACAAACAAACAAACAAATAAATAAATAAATAAAGTGTGTGTGTGTGTGTGTGTGTGTGTGTGTGTGTGTGTGTGTGTGTATCTATATCTATATCTTATGGAAGAAGGTAAAAAGTTGTTGTGGGACAACCATTTCCTACATATTTTGAATAAGTTTTGTTTTATGGTGCTCTAAGGTATTTTGAGAAGAGAAAGTATGGGTTCAATCAGACAAGGAGTCTGAAACTCAACTGAAAAATATTTAGGCTCTGTTTACTAGCTCTAAAGATAACCCAATCCACATATGTCAGGTACAAGCTTCATTGTGAGAGAATTTGAACTCCAGAATCTCATGTCTAGACTTCTAAGAGTTCTTGTAATTCTTTAGTTATACATATTTTAGATATCTGGTACTTTTCTCTTAAGCCCCTCCTTCTTTTAAAAATTATTTAAAAAATAAATACCTGGAATTTCTGTCCTGAAAAGTAAATATTCTATGTCGCCATCTAATCGAGAGATGGCAACTAATATTCTCCCAGTAAAGGCTGAAAGCATCTGACAGAGCAAAATTAAATTAAACAAATTGAGCCTTCTAAAAAGAGAAAAGATAACCTTCTTTACTTTTGGAATATATTGAAGCAGAGTTTATTTCTTCCACACTTGTCAATTTCATTAGACATAATAAAATAGGTAGGATATGTATAATGTTTTAAGGTTTGTAAAGTGCTTTATTTTTATTTTATTTTATTTTTTTTTAAACCCTTAACTTCTGTGTATTGGCTCCTAGGTGGAAGAGTGGTAAGGGTGGGCAATGGGGGTCAGGTGACTTGCCCAGGGTCACACACCTGGGAAGTGTCTGAGGCTGGCTTTGAACCTAGGACCTCCTGTCTCTAGGCCTAACTCTCAATCCACTGAGCTACCCAGCTGCCCCTGTAAAGTGCTTTAAAAGCATCAACTTGATTCTTGTAACTACCCTGGGAAGTAGATTCTATTATCCTCATTTTATACATATGGAAACTGAGGGAAAACAGGTTAAGTGACTTGCTCAGGGTCAAACAGTAAATCAATGAGTCTGGATTTGAACTCAAGTCTTCCTGACTTCAGGTCCAGCTCTCTGTCCACTCTTACTACCTAGCTGTGAAAATATAATGGTTTCAATTTCAAAGTAATTGTTGGCGATAAGAGGTAGGAGCAGAAAGGAAGTACATGTTATAGAGAATAATTAGTGATCGTTGAATACATCTATAAGAAAACCTACAAAATTATAAACTTGGAAAGGAAGTGAAAAGGCATCTAGACTAAACTATACCAAAACAGGAATCTTCTCTGTAACAATTCAGCTAATGCTCCAAGACCTTGTAGAACTCCCAGCTTCTTGAAGCAACCCATTTTACTTTAGGAATTAGAATTATAAATAAGTTAAAATCTTTATATTTGCCTAGAGATGGGAGGTCCTATGTTCAAATATGACCTCAGAACTTCCTTGCTGTGTGACCCTAAGCAAGTCACTTAACCCCGCCATTGCCTAGCCCATACCACTCTTCTGCCTTAGAACCAATACATAGTAGTGATTCTAAGACAGAAGGTATGGGTTATTAAAAAAAAATCTTAGCACTTAAAATTTTTTAAATTTAAAATATAATTATTATTTCATACTTTATTATTATATATAATAGTCACATTATAATATAATATATAATACATGCAATATTAATATTTTTAATAAAAATAACTTTTTTATGATTTAATTATATGTTCTTTGAGAGTTGTGTGACTGAAAAAAGTTAATTGGTAGCCCAGCTAGTGATGGCTTTCACTAAATTTATTTTGCTAATTACCTCATTATCCTGGTTGCTCTTTTCTACATAAGCTTGAGCTTGTCAGTGTCTTTCATAAAGTGTAATACCTAGATTCGAACTCCTGATGAAGTATTGACCAAAACCAAATTCTTGTGTTCTTGTTAATGCTGCCTAGGATTTCATTAGATTGTTGTTTGCTGAGTCATACTGTTGACTCATAATGTGTTTGCAGTACACTGAAATGCACAGACCGTTTTCACATTAACTGTTATCCAGCAAAGATATCTCCCCTGCCATGTACTCTCCCTAATATTTGTAAGATTGGTTTTTTAAAAAATTTGAGTGAAATTTAATAAGAATAAATATAACCATGACCTGTCCCACTATTCTTGCCTTTGCATATTTTTCGGTATTGGTTAGCATTTTTCTTATTAGCTATCTCTTCTAGCTTTGTATCATCTGCAAGATGATAAACACGCCTTTATCTAGATCGTGAATTAAAATGTTTAATATAAGAGTGTATGCCAGTAAAACCAGGTTGACCTGGGGTAGGCATTTGGCCATTTCCAAATCCATCTATTTGTATTAATCTATCCCATGCTTAGCATTTTGTTTTGAAGAATATTGTGAAACTTCAGCCCGTGTTTACTAAAATCAGTGAATACTATGTTTATAGTTTTCCCTGAATGTATGTGTGTAATAATTATAAAAAAAGGAAATGAGCTTTGTCCAGTATCACTTGATGTATCCCACATGGTAGCTCTTAAGTGATTGCCACTTTCCTTTCAAAAATGCCCCCAAGGTGTCCATCGATTGGGGAATGGCTGAACAAATTGTGGGTGGTATCTGATGATGATAGTTTACTTTTGTACTAAGAAGAATAATGAACTGGAGGAATTCCATGTGAACTATAGCAACCTCCAGGAATTGATGCAGAGTAAAAGGAACAGAACCAGGAGAATATTGTACACAGAGACTGATATACTGTGGCACAATTGAACATAATGGACTTCTCTACTAGCAGCAATGCAATGAACCAGGACAATCCAGAGGAACTTATGAGAAAGAACTGTGGGAACAGAAATGTAGAAGAAAAACATGATTGATCATGTGGTTTGATGGGTACATGATTGGGGATGTTGACTTTAAAAAATCACTCTATTGCAAATATTAATGATATGGAAATAAGTTTTGAACAATGATACACGTATAACCCAGTGGAATTGGCTATCAGCTCAGGGAGGGGGGACAGAAGAGAAGAGGTAAAGAACACGAATCATGGAACCATGGAAAAATATTTTAAATAAATGAATTAATGAATAATTAAAAACACAAAGTGCCTCTAAATCAATTAGTATAGTGGGAAGGGTACCACTGATCAATAAATATTTATTACATTTTTATTATTGTAAAGCATTGTGCAAAGAGCTGTGGCAGTACAAAGAAAGGTAAGAACAGTCCCTGACCTCAAGGAACTCAAATTCTAAAAGGAAAACAACATGCAAACAACAATATACACATAAGGTATACAGTGGAAGTGGGAGATAATCTCAAAAGGAAGGCAGTAGTTGAGGGAGAGACCAGTCCTCATGAGAAAGTCCTCAAGCAGAATGTAGAATTTGAGTTGACTCTTGAGGAAAGCCAGGAGGGAGAGAGGAGAGCATTCTAGGGATGAGGGTCAGCCAGTGAAAAGGCATGGATTTCTGAAGTGGAGTGTTGTATGAGAGGAACAGTAAGGCCAAGGCCAGTGTTACTGGATCATAGAATGAATATGTCTACGAGAGTAAGGTAGAAGAGTATTGGAAAATTAGGAAGGAACAGGTTGGTGAAGAGTTTTAAAAGCCAAGCAGGATTTTGTATTTTATCTGGAAGTAATATGGAGCCACATGAGACTTTTGAGTGAAGTGGCATGATGTGGTCAGACTAGTATTTAGGAAGATAATCACTTTGTCAGTTGAATGAAAGATACCTTAGAACTAATGGAGAGAAGGGAAGCATAGGGGCCAACCAGAAGGTTATTGTAATAGTTAAGTGTGAGGCAGTGAGGGCCTGCTCAAGAGTAGGGGCTATGTCAATGGAGAGTAAAGGGCAAAAGTGAAAAAATTTGAAGAGGTAGAAATGTTGAGATTTGGAAAGGGACTTGGATATATAGGATATGTAAGCACTGACAACAAGGCTCTAAGTCTGGGTGATTGGGAAGACGATGATATCCTAGACAATTGTAGGGAATTTCAGAGAATGAGAAGATTTGTGGGGAAAGATAATAAAGTCTGTTTGGGACATTGAGTTAGAGATGGCTATGGGATATCCATTTCATAAAATTCATTGGTATTTGATAATGTTAGCCTCGAGGTCATGAAGGAAATTATGGCTAGATAAACAGATTTGAGAATGATCTGTGTAGAAATGATAATTAAATCCATGGGAAATGATGAAATTACCAGTTGAGGCAATAAGAGGAATAAGAGAATAGGTCCCAGATCAGAGGCTTGATGGGTACCTGGTATTTGGGTGTTTTGGATGAAGATCCAAAAAGAGAGAAAAGACAGGTAGGAAGAGAAAAGAGAGTTTAGGTCATAGGAAGTAAAGAGGGAGTGAAAGGCTCCAGAGAGATTGAGAAAAGACCAGTAGATTTGCTAATTAAGAGATTTTAGTAACTTTGGACAAAATAATTTCATTTGAATGATGACATTGGAAGCCAGACCATGAAGGATTTAGAAGAGAAGGAAAAGAGAGCCTTTTCAGGGAGTTTAGCTTATAAGATAGAGGATGATGGAGAAGACATGGATACACACACACACACACACACACACACACACACACACACACACACATATTTTAGTGGCAGGAAAATCTCAGGAAGAATTTTAAGATTAGGGAGATGATAGAGGGAGGGAGCAAACTTTTGGTGAAGATGGAGTGGAATGCGATTGTGCATGAAGATATGTTTGCCTTGGCAAGGGGGAAAGGCCACCTCTTCATGTGAGACAGGGTTGAAAGAGATGGTAGGGGAAAATACCTAAATGATGTTTGGTGAAATGGTGGGGAGAGGAGGTAGCTCTCAGTGAAAGACCTTAAGCTTTTTTAGATAGGCATGAGACAAGAAAACCAGCTGAGAGGATGGTGCGAGGGAGCCATGGAAGACTTAGAGAAGAATGAAAAAGTTTGAAATAGTTATTTTGCTGAATGGGATGATAGATTTAGTCTCAGAGAATCTTGGTTCAAAGCCCAGCCTTCTTTCCAACAACTATTACTTATTTCAAAAATATTTCTATACTTTTGGAACCCCCATAATATTGTAAATATTATATTCTACTTAAGCAGACATTATAGAGCAGAAAGTATTTTCTCAGAGAATTTTAATTTCTTTACATTAAGAATGAAATATATTCCTAAAAATGAATGCTTTACATGGATAACTGTAGTTTCATTGCTTTTGATTTTTAAAATTTCATATTTACTCTATGATGCTTGACTTATTTTTTCTTCTTCATGAATGTCTTAAGTCCCACAAGTCAGTGTTTCTACAGAGTGAGTGGGTTTGCTTCTGGATCCTCTATTTGAGCTTGACTGAGTGGGAGTGAATTTTGGCCTCATTTATTTAGCTGTATCTCAAGATTTCAGACATGCTTGACCTACTAGCCTGATTTTGTGGGTACTGGAATCAAGAGTGTTTTAAGCATGCATTTCTGCAGAAATATATGCCCCAAGGGTATTTCTTGAAATTTGATTTGTGGAGGTTTTTGTCTTTAAAATTCCTTTCAGACAGTGTTAGGCAAGATAGCAAAATCTTAGAAAAACTGTTCTGATAGTAAAGCAACTGTTTATATACTGTAATTTCAAATTTTAACGCATGCCTGTTTGGACTCCTCGTTTTGTCAGATTCTTTCAGTATACACATAAAATTAAGTTATCTCATTATAATAACTTAACAAATGTTGGATAATTTTTTCGCAAAGTACATTAAATACTGTGGTTTTGAAATTGAATTAAAAAAAGAACCCTTCAATAGAATTGTCAGGTAGTCCATGTGGAGTGTATGAAAATATAATTTGTAGAAAGTGACTATTCTTGTTTGCTTGTTTTGTTTTGGAAGTGATTATTCTTATTTAAATCTTAAAAATTAGGCAAATCAGGTTTTCTCTCAATATCAGGAAAACTTTTTTATAATTAGACATGTTCAAATACAAAAAGAGTTGTATCAGGTGATAATGAGTTACCTTTTTTTCAAATTTTTAATTAGAGGCTAAAAGAATACTTGTTAACTGTGTTATAGTAGCTCTTTCACATTTTTGAAATTTATATGGTATATAGACTTACTAGAGACAGATTGAGAGATAATATTGATTATCCAATTAAAAGCTTCCATTTTAGAGGTGAGGAAACTGAGGCTTTGTGCTTAAGTTATATACCTATGTTTACCCAACTAATAGTAATAACTAACATATAATGTTGAAAAAATGTAAATGCTTCTTATTCATTACCTCATTTGATCTTAACAACCCCTATAAAGTAGATAGTATAAGTTTTACCTCTTTTGTTGAGTTGAAATTTTAAGATTGACAAATTTCCAGAAAACCTTCAAAGAGCTAAGCCCATATATACCTGACTAGTCACAAAATCACAAATTGGTTTTTCATATTCCTCTGAAGTATTTATAGATTCAGAGCGTATCTTATCGAAAATGTATTATCTTTCATTTGTGAAGGTAATGCTGGTTTTCTACTTTTCAATAACATGAGAGTTTCCAATTCCCATTATCCCAGATTTCCATATAAACAAAGGCACAAATTTGCCCCTAAAATGGTATGTACCCTCAGTGTAATGTTGTGGATAGAATGTTGAACTTGGGATCAGAAAGACTTGGGTTCAGATTCTTGCATTGTATGGTTGTGTGATCATGGGCAAGTCATTTACCACAGAGACTCAATTTACCCATCTGTAAAATGGAATTAATAATACTTTTAGTACCTAACTCATATAGCTATTTTGAAGCTCAAATTATGTCATTTCTGTAAAACACTTATCTCTACCCTTTATTTTTTTGCCTCTATAATGCCCATTTACCTGGTGACTAAAAAAGAAAAAAAGACCATTGTTGTGAAACCTTGTTAATAAAGACTTTTTGAAAATGTAAAACATTAGCTAGGTGTTTCACTGGTTAGAGTGACCAGCCTGGAGCCATGGAAGACCTAAATTAAGTTTGACTTTGATGCTTTTACTAGCTGTTTGGGTCACTTAATCTCTGCTTCAGTTTCTGCATTTGTAAAATGAGGATAATAATGGCACCTACTTCCTGAGGCTTTTGTAAGGATCAAATAAGATAATAATTATAAAATGCTTAGCACAGTATCTGGCTTATAATAAATAAATGCTATATAAATATTAGTTGTTGTTGTTATTATTATTAAAGTCTTACCTTCCCCATTTTAGAATCGATATTGGTTTTAAGGCAGATGATCAGTAAAAGCTAAGCTATGGGGGTTGTGACTTGCCCAGGGTCACATAGCTAGAAAGCATCCGAGGTCATATTTGAACTCAGGACCCTCCATCTCTGAGCCTGCCTTTCAATCATTTGAGCCTCCTAGCTGCTCCTATAAGCTATTATCATTGCTATTATTCAGTGTCACATTATATTCAAAAACAGTATAAAAACAGCCGATCCAGTATTGGAACCTCCTGTCTTTTTCCCCTTCAGAGTTAAAATTAATGTGGTATGTATCAACTATCATTGACATACTGTACAAATGAAGAAGCGGGAAGCATTGTGCTTTCTACTTGAAAATGAACTGTTGAAGTCCTTTGCTACTGCTTCTTTCAAAATTCTGTCTCCTTTATTTTGTTTTAACTACAAAGGAAAGTGTGGAATTTTTGCTTACTCCATAAAAGATACTCATGCAAGAGCTTTTTGTGATTCTTCCCTCACCCTGTTCAGCCTTTAGCTGATTGGCTACAGTGAGCGTAAAGGAGAGAGAACAGAGCTGACAATGATTTAAAAAAAATTTTTTTTAATCCTCACCTGTTTTAGAATCAATACTGTATATTGGTTCCAAGGGCTAGGCAATGGAGGTTAAGTGACTTGCTCAGGGTCACCCAGCTAGTAAGTGTCTGAAGCTAGGTATCTGTCTCTCTCCTTCTTGAGTTGAAACAGTAACAGCTGGTATGCAGCTATAAATATTATCCTGGGAACTCTTTTGTAAACCAACTAATTGTACCAACAAGATTGGAAACTTTCTGAGAGTGCTTTTCCAGGATTATGATTAACTATTTAGAAAATCACATAGTAGTATAAACAGCTCATCCCACTGATATAATTTTGTAGTGTTAGAGTTTATTGTATCCAAGGGATCTCAGTATAGGAAAAGTATCTATATCATTGTGGAGAGTAGGTGAGAACAGTGGTAAATGAGAGGGTTCCACACTGTCTTATATCAGAATATCCTAATTTTCTTAATCCTGGACAAAGGCAAACACTTTGTTTGAAATTTTGTTACATACACACCCACCCACATCCACACACACACACACACACACACACACACACACACACTTATTTGATACAGAATTATAGTGGTAGTTGTCTCATAAGACTCTTGGAATTCCTCAGAACTAGAAACAACAGAGAAGCATTTATATACTAGAGCAGCCAACACTTGAATATAATTCTGAGACAGGAAACTTTTCTCCCCTACTCAAGGAGATTAGAAATGCTTCATTGTGTGTAGGAGGTTTAAAAAAAATTCTTTGGCACTCTATGAACAAAGGCTGAATTTCTCATTGTTAGTTTTAAGTCTTTCTTGTTGTCTACCCCCACCCCCAATCTTCTGTTTCCCTAGCTAGCTTGTTAGTCCTTCAGAGAAGGAAGCATTGCTTAATTTTTTGTGCTCTTTTCTAAACATCTGCACTTCAATTTTTGTTTGTGGGAGGAATACTACATAGCCTGAAGCAAAAATGTAAACATAAAAATGTAAAAAAAAAAGTACTATAATGTTGAAAAATTAAATATTTTCTTGAGGGTGTGACTCCATATTTTGTGAATTTGAAGTGAGAAGTAAAAATGTTCTAGTTATTGAAACCCAGTAAAGAGCAGTTACTTGTTGGTTTATCTTAAATTTCTTAGACTGGTTGCTTTACAACTTGCCCCTAAAGATAGAAGCAGCATGTTAGGTTTTTTGGTTTGTATTGTCTTTGGTTTATGACTTGGTAGCATTGTTTAAACTAAAATTTTATGTTTTGTTTCAAACAAATTTCTCAGGTAGTGTCTATCCTTAGATTTTGTTCTCTCAGGGAGGTATAGTGGGAAAAGCATTGGAAACCTGCTTTATACTCCTGAGCTCCACTACTAACTAGCAGTGGGACCCTGGTCAAATTTTTTTTCTTTCAGTACAGTTCAAAGGATATTATGATAGCTTCCTGGTATTCATATTAACTTTTAATTTCTCTCTCTTTGAAAGCTAGGTAACATTTTATCTGAGACTAGGCCATGCACAAAAGAAATGAAGTTGTTCATATGATTCAAAAAGTTTTACTTAACAGTCTATAAGTTTAATTAGTACCTGTAGAGGTAGTCTCAAGTTGTAACAATTAATTTAGAATGTAAAAAAAAAAGGACCCTAGAGCCTTAAGGAACATACTTAACTGGTAGGCATGTTATTGAATGAATGAATGGATTTGTGAAAATGCATGTATTAAGTCCTTATTGTATGCCAGTCAGTTCTGGCACTCAAAGGGCTTATATTTTTATGAGAAAAGACATTATACAGAATTGGGGAAAGGGAAATGGGAAACAACCCGATTGGAAATTGGCTGGGCAAGATTTGGCAAAAGCTTACCTCTCTATCAGAGGCAGAGGTTAACATCCAGTGGGAGGAGAATGTAAAATCGATGTGGTTTAGAACTAAGTGGAAATGACTGTGGTTAAGGTTCAGCAAAGGACTCTGAGGATTATTCAGATGGGTAGAAAGAGAACTAAGGGAGAAGAGATTTGTGAAAATTGAGAGAAAATAGAATATCCAGTAGGGAGGAAATGATAAACAATATCAAAGTTGCAGAGAAATCAAGAAGTATGTAGATTGAGAAAAGGCAAGTAGACTTGTTAAGAAATTATTAGAAATTTTGGAGAGAGCAGCCTTGGTAAAGAGAATTATATGAAAATACTTAGGTATTATGAAGATGGGAGAAGATAGGGAAGGAAATATTAGATAAGAGAAAAATAGAAGATTAGAGAGAAAGGGAAGATGATGGAGGAGTCAGGCAACCTCTTGGAGGAGAGGATGAAACCCACTGTATGCATAGAGCAGGGGTCAGCAATATATGGCTCTCAAGCCATATCTGGCTCCACCTCCTGACGGACCAGTCCAGGCAGAGCCCCAGGATGTGCCCCAGGGGGCCCTTCAGCCCCCACCCCATATTCCAGTGCCTTCCAGTGCCTTCCGCCTCCATCCTCTTCCTTCCTCAGGCGTTTATGGCTCTGACTGCCAGAAAGGTTGCCAACTGTTGATATAGAGGGATTGGTCTTGACAAACAGAAAGGCCATGTGGATTTTAAAATTAATATTAAATATCTCCAAATTATAATATTTATAGAGATTTATTAATATTTAACTAGAGAGCTAGAGAACACAGGGGACATTCCCCAATCAATTCACGGGGGTGGGGGGGAGAGGAGTTACCCAAAACTTATATACAATCACGCAAAAGATGCACGTAAATAGAAAGGAAAAGGAATTGAGAAAGGAATCCTGGGCAATGCAGTTCCAGGGGTTCAAGATTTTCCAGCTATATAGCCACTTCATCATCTGAGACTGTTATGTAGGAATGCAGTAGAGGATGAGGTCAGAGGAATGGGAGATGAAGAGCAAGAAAATTCAGCAAATTACTTCTGCTCATTGAAGTATCAGGCAGACAGGAAGCATCATTGGGTGAGGAGAAAAGACAATGTTTAGAACAGCTAATATAGCAAATGGGATGGGGAAAGTAGGGATAGCATTGCTACAGTGAAGGTCCAGTTGAAATTAGCTAGCATATATTTATAGTGGACCCTCTCAAGATGGTTTTGGCTCCTTTGGGTGAGACTGTATTTTGCCCAATTTTATACCCCCTGCACTTAGCACTGTGTCCAACACATACTAGGAGCTGTAAGGGGGGGGGGGAAGGGTTTTATGGGTTCAATATATTAAAAGGTGGTCGCCAGAGGATTGAACTATTATCAATCCTCAATTATGAATAATCTCAAGTTAAAATTGACTTTTATGGAAATTTATTTACATGAGAGAGAGAGGGGAAGTATGGAGATAAGAATCTATCCCACTGATTAGTCCAGGTAGATCTTAACCCTCAGCAGAGAGTTAAAGGGCCTAAGGCCCAGAGGTGAATGGAGCAAACTCCACTCACAGAATCTATAAAAGGAAGTTTCACAATAGAAGTTCAGGAAGATTCAGTCTTTAAACTCACCATGTGGAACAGTCTCCGGTCACCAGCGAAGCTCCCTCAGGTCTCCTTCACCACACCATTCGCAGCCTCACTCCCTCTCCTCTTTCAAAGGGGACACATATATATCACTTCCAGTGCTTTCCCTTAGTCTGCATGTCCAGACGCTTTCTCATAGAAAACATAGGGGGCAGTGTGTTGATTCTGATTGGTTACTCACTCTAGCACACGTAGGTTAGGACCTCCCAAAATTGGAAGGTGCTCTCTCCTTTGTGTAGACTTAATTTAATTATCATAGAGCTTAATAAATGTTTATTGATTGATCATATGTTAGAATGACTAAATGAGGCAGATGGTTGGTATTGTTGTGAGGAAGATTAGATTAGGTATTGATTAGGTATTGATTAGGAAGTACATAGCAGGAAGGAGCTGGAGCTGGAAATTCCAGGTTGGAATGAAGGAGCAGGAAGAGGGATTTGGCCCTGAGTGAGGTCTCCATGAGTGGTGGGTAAAAACTGTTGCCAGCCTGAGAGACCTCAGAGCAAAGGACAACCTGTTTCCTGTTTTCCCCTGGGATCCTGAGTGTGGCATCTAGCAAAAGGACAGAACTACAGAGCCAAGGGAGGAGAAGTTTGAGAGCTGGTGGACAGTGCTTCAAGCAAAATCTTCTCTACTTGGTACCTGAGACAACCAGGTCACAACAGTATAATGTAGGATTGGGCTTTAATAAGGTTAGCAGTAACAATACAAGGGAGCAGTATCTCCATTGCCTATTAGGTCCAAACTTCTTAGAGAGAGAGAGAGAGAGAGTGTGTGTGTGTGTACACATACTATATATACACATACCTAAATGTGTGCATATGTATACTCATTTTATAGATAGATAGATAGATAGATTGTATGTATGTATGTATGTATGTATGTATACATGCACACTCATATCTCTGATTAGGTTTCTTCTTACTTATACCACCCTGTCCTTACTATTCTTTGACACATTTTTTATGTTTAGTCAGGCAGACCTTCCCAATTAATACTATGTTCTTTTTACTCCCTTGTTTTTCCTCATATTTTTCCTTTGGTTACCTGAACATTTCTCTTATCTCTATCCGCCTGAATCCAGCTTATTCTCCAAGGTGTGGCTTGTACCTTACCTTTTCTTTGAGGCTTTCCTTTTTGATTGTGCCTTTCACTGACCTCTCCTGTACATTTCTATTACATATACAGTTTACCCAACATAATTCAGTGCTTAATGATATCTTCTTTTGTTGACTATTATTTCATGAGTTTTAATCTGAGGAGTCATTTCTCATACTTCTGTATTCCATATTACTTAACTTTTTCCATTCTAGAGAAAAGTCAAGATTGCATATAGCAATACTTGTTTGTTGATTATATGTTTTGCTCATATTTATTCATGCATGGTAGATGGAATAGATGACCTGAATAAATGTAAGGTAATGAGCATTATCTTAGTTGAAGGTTCCAATGTACTAATTTACTCATTTATATCAGAATGGAATTTGAAACCCAGTTAATTAAAAGCTAGTAATATGACTGCTATTCCTTAGTCAGTTCTTCCAGAATGGCTCAGTGAATAGAGCTGGTCTGAGAAATCAGAAAGATCTGGGTTCAAGTACTACCTTGGACATATATTGACCGTGTGACCCTGAGCAAATTATCTCACCTCCCAATGTCTTTCTAGGTAACTACAAGTAATAAAGAAGATGCCAGCCTGCCTTCACAGAGCAGGTTTCCTTACCTATGCATTCTCTCTATCAGTAGAATCTTAGTTTTTTGAGATTCTGCCAGTTCAAATGGCTCATGTTCAAAATAGTGTGTGTTTGCTCCTATTAGCCTTTCATGTTAATTTTTCATTCTTTGGACAAATAAATCATGGATATATTAATGGTGACCTAGCAGACAGAAATTTTATATCCTTTAAGGTAAAAAGGGATTTTTAAAATGAGAAAACAATCAGCTCAGGCATTCTGCTTTGTGTGACTGCAAGTACTCCTGAAATCTCTGCATGAGCATATAGCACTTTTTCTCAAAAATTGGTATTGGGATTTTTGTTTATTTGTTCATTTTGTTTTACTAAAAAATCATAAAATTCATAAATTGTAGACCCAATTCTCTTGCCTTTCTGAATATATTCCAATCCTTGCTGCCTTTTATGTGGAGGCTGCCAGATCCTATGTAATCTTGATTGAGACTCCTTGGTATCTGAATTCCCTCTTTCTGGTTACTTGCAATATCTTCTCCTTGGCTTGGAAGCTCTTGAATTTGGCAATTACATTTCTGGGGGTTGTCTTTTGAGGATTTAATGTAGAGTGTGATCTATAGACTCTCAATGTATATTTTGCCCTCTTGTTCAAGAATATCAGAGCAGTTTTCTTGGATAATTTCTTGTAATATGATGTCATGGCTTCTATTTTTTCCAGGTTTTCAGGTAGACTGATGATTCTCAAATTGTCTCTCCTAGATCTGTTTTCTAGGTTAGTTGTCTTTTCAATGAGACATTTCATGTTTCCTTCTATTTTGTCATTCTTTTGACTTTGCTTTATTAATTCTTGCTGTCTTGTGAGATCATTAGCTTCTATTTGTCCAAATCTAGTCTTTAAAGACTGTTTTTCAAAAGCTATGATTTTTTGATTTTTCCTTTTTGGTTTGGTCTGTCCTGCTTTTCATGACTTCCAGCAGGTCAATTCTGGTCTTCAATTTGCTTATTATTTTTATGTGATTTCTGTGCTTCTTTTTCCAAGTGGGAGATTCTCTTAAACTATTATTTTCTTTTTGAATTACTTTCATTTCTATTTTCCACTTTTTCCCCCATTTTTTTCTATCTTCCTTACTTCGCACTTGAACTCCTTTTTGAGTTCCTCCAGAGCTTGTGACCAATTTCCATTTTTTTGGGAAAGTTTTGATGTGTTTGCTTTTTTGTCACTCTCTGCTGTCACTTCTGTACTCTGCTTTTTTTTGTCCATAGAAGTTATCCAGTGTGAAAGACTTTTTCTGTTGCGTCTTATTTCTTTTGGCACTTGTGGATTGTAATTCCCTGAGTGTTGGTAGCCATTGCTATTTTAGTTTTTTTTCTCAGTATTATCTTCCCTTCCCAGCAAGAAGCCTGAGTGAAGAGGGCAGGCAGCTCTGTGTGTAGTGAGCTACAAAGTGTTTTGACCTGAGGCTATTTTTCCAGTCTCTGCCTCCCTCTGCCCTATCTCAGTCCCCAGGCTATGGGCTCCTTAGCCTTGGGTCCCAAGTCTCACTGCCAAGGACTTGCACTGCCCTCAGGGGTACATCTGTGGTGCCCTCAGCCAGCCTCTGAGAATTTAGAGATTGCTTCAGCCCTCACTCTGACTCTGGAGGAGGGGTGATCATCTAGCACTTTTGTAGTTGTAATTTTACCCCCTCATAGCATGGAAATGCCCAGACCCTGACTACCTTTAAGGCTGCGCCCCATGGCAGAGCACCTTCACTGGTCTGATCTTGATTTTTGTCCTTTTGAGATGGTTTATATCAATTGGTTGTGAGGAGAGGAAGCCCATTCCTTCTACTCTGCTGCCATCTTAGTCCAGAAGTTGAGTTGCTTCATTTTTGAATGGACTGTCAAAATGATATTGATTGTTGTTACTTTGGGCATTAAGGAAAGAAAACTCAAGATGGTACTTGTGTTGCTTTAACTACAGTGCTGTACTAACTTTTACTTCAGATCTGAGCAAAATTAGAGGGAATGAAGGTTGGGGTGTTGTTGCTTTTTTAAATATGAATCTGTAGGTATAACAAACTATCAGGAAATGTTCCACAGTATTTAAGGTGTCATATGATGATCCTTGACCAACTAAATAAATATGACAGACAGCTCATAGTATCCTTGATGGAAAGCTGTAAGGAATTTATGAAACCATCTAAAAGTTTAGTCCCTTCATTTACAGATGAGGAAGCCAAAATCCTGGGAGATGAAGTGATTCTTCCAAGGCCACATAAAGAGTTAGAGCTAAGTTTTGAACCTACCTTCTGACTATGGAGCCACATGATTCTCCTTCTATTATATTGGGCTTCCTCAAAGCCCAATTTTGGCTTTAGGGAAAAGATTCAAAGCTAAGAGGGATTATTCTTTTTTATTGTCCCAAATTATATAGAATATTTTTAAGGGTGATTCTTTCCTCTTGGTCTTTGTTACCCTATCTGTTCAGTGATGCTGGACTAAATACATTCTAGTTCAACAAAGATGTATTCAGTGCTTACTGTGTACAGGGGTTTTCTTGGGGCTGGCATTCCTGCAAGGGGGCTTGGAACTGAACATTGCATACAAGCAAACTTCAAGTATCCACAAAGTAATTCAAAGAGATTTAATGACAGAACAGCCCTATGTAGGGGGAATCAGGCAGTTGCTTGTCACCCCAGCTGCACTTTGAAGGATTTGGGGAAAGGCATATTATAGACAGAGTACCTCTTCTGTAGAGATCCAAAGGCAAAAGATAGAATGCCAGGGACCTCTGAGTTTGGTCAGTTTGACTGGAATGGAAAGATCATTCAGGGTAGATGAATGAAATGATACTGATAAAGTAGGTGGGTACCATATTGAAGGGCTCTCAGTGCAATCTTGAAGAGTTCCTCTTTTAGTCAAAGGATAAGAGGTAGTTACTGAATTCTTGAGCTGGAGAATGACACAATTATATCTATATTTTGTCGATAACCATTTCAGGGCATGGTTTTGGAGAATAGTGGGGTGGGAAGGTAGGGAGACTAATCAGAAGGCAATTGAAGTTGTCCAGAGGTGTGGTAATGAAGGCCAAAACTAGGATGGAGACTGCAGAAAGGAGATGAATATGAGGAATGTTGTGGAAATGTCAGTCAGCAACAAAGCTTCCATAAGCACTTAATGTGTATAAGGTACTGCTAGGCACAAAGGATACAAACAAAAAGAATTTTCCTCCTCAAATAGCTTATATTTTAATAGGGAAGATAACATATATACATATCAGTATATGTAAAAACCCCATGAAATGAATACATATGAGTAAATACTAGCAACAGGGAGGAATTCAGAAAGACCTTATGAAGGAAGAACCATTTGATTTAAAAAAAATTTTTTTATTAATTTAGAATATTTTCCCATGGTTCCATGAATCATGTTGTTTCCTTCTTCTTTCCCCCCTCCTCCAGCCAACAAGCAATTCCTCTGGGTTTTACATATATCAGTGTTCAAAACCTATTTCCATATTATTAATATTTGCAGTAGAGCAATCCTTTAAAATTAGAATCTCCAATTATATCCCCATTGAACCATGTGATTGATCATATGTTTTTCTTCTGTGTTTCTGCTTCCACAGTTCTTTCTCTGAATGTGGATAGGGTTCTTTCTCATTAAGTCCCCCTGGATTGTCCTGGATTGTTGCATTGCTGCTAGTAGAGAAGTCCAATTACATTCGATTTTACCACAATGTATCAGTCTCTCTGTACAATGTTCTTCTGGTTCTGCTCCTTTCACTCTGCATCAACTCCTGGAGGTTGTTCCAGTTCACATGGAATTCCTCCAGTTCATTATTCCTTTTAGCACAATAGTATTCCATCATCAGCAGATACCACAATTTGTTCAGCTATTCCCCAATTGAAGGGCATCTCCTCATTTTTCAATTTTTTGCCACCACAAAGAGTGTGGCTATAAATATTTTTGTACAAGTCTTTTTCCTTATCTCTTTGGGGTACAAACCCAGCAGTGGTATGGCTGGGTCACACAAGGCAGGCGACTTCCTCATTTACTTATTTATTTATTTACTCACTTATATATTTATTTGTGCCCATTTGTTTATTTGTTTGTTGCCTTGCTTTATTTAATTAATTAATTTAGGGTATTTTCCCCATGGTTACAAGATTCATGTTCTTTCCCTGCTCTTCCCCCACCCCCCCTCCTGTAGCTGACGCTCAATTCCACTGGGTTTTACATGTCATCAATCAAGATATATTTCCATATTATTGATATTTGCACTAGGGTAATCGTTTAGAATCTATATCCCCAATCATATCCCCATCAACCCATGTGATCAAGCAGTTGTTTTTCTTTTGTGTTTCTATTCCTACAGTTCTTCCTCTGATTGTGGATAATGTTCTTTCTCCTAAGTCCCTCAGGATTGTCCTGTATCATTGCAGGGAAGGCAATCTTTTAAAGCCCTTTGGGCATAGTTCCAAATTGCCTTCCAGAATGGTTGGATCAATTCACAACTCCACTAGCAATGCATTAGTGTCCCAATTAAGGAGGAACCATTTGACTTGAGCTTTGAAAGAAACTAGATTCTAAGAGGAACAGTTAAGAAGAAAATTCATTCATGGCACAAAGCGTTGGGTATAGGCTTTGTGAGGGCATAGAGATAGTGTAAGAATGAAAAGGAATCCTGGACATTTTGAAATTTGTCAGTGTTGAGGAAGAAGAACCCAGTGACAGTTGGAAGAGAGCAGAGACTTCTGGGAAAGAGAAGCCTGAGGAAGGGCTTTTGTGGGAAAGCCAAAGTGGGAGGTGGTTGAAACTGGCTCTGTGACCCTCAGAAGTAAGCTGGGGGGGAGGGGGCCTTTTCCCTAATACACAAAAGAAGATCTGTTTTTCTCCTGAGCCAGTTTGTTACTGTGATCCACTTATACTTGTAATCAGTGCCAACAGAGTCTGGGGGTTTTTGGACTTCCTTTTGGGAGCTGATCCCTGAACCCCACTTGCCTGGGGCTTTGCCCAGCAGTATCCCTCCTTGACTTATATCAACTATAGCTTTAGTAATATAAATTAGTGGGCTCGGGAAAGTGAAGCTGTGTTTGGGGAACACCTGTCTGACCATAGGGTCTTATACAGGGTGGCTACCTGGCACAGTGATGGCCTTTTGGGATTGGGGTTTATCCTGCTTCTTTCCTGTTGAACCCCTATTCCATTCCCCTCTGCTAATTGTTCCATGAATTAAACACCCAATATTATCCAGCCAGATCTGCATGATTCTATTGGTGGAGGCTACTAGAAGTGATAGTGAAGGGAGTCAGGTTGATCTCCATTTTAAGCCTGACTCCCCTACTGTATGAGTAAGGGGGAAGTTTCTGTGGACCTTGACTGACACCAACATCCTATTGGGGTTTCACTACTTTCTCCTTGAGGGGACAACATCTCTTCAACCCCTCAACCCCAGCACGACCTTCCAAGGGTTTCTAGTTTCCACTCAGGGGACCCCATTTGTCTCCCAGTAACTAGGGGTGGCTGCGAGGGAGGAGGGGTCATTCCACATCTCCCTTGCTGGTTCCCAACTATACCTCAATCCTCCTAATCACCCCACTTGTAACAATATGGAATGGAGAGTAATGTATGAAGAATAGCAAAAATGATGGTTTGGCTGAACCAGAATGAATGATGGGGAAATGTATAATTTAAGCAGAGACAGGTAGTTTAGAGCTAGGTTGTAAAGGGTTTAAAATTCTATATAGAAAAATGTGTCCAGTTAAGAATTTAAGCATCAATAGCCCTATGTTTTAGGACCATCACTATGTTAGCTCTGTAGAGATTACTTATGTGGAGCATTGTAAGGAGTATCAGATTTGGATTCAGAATACTTATATTAAATCTTGTCTTAGATACTTCTGGTGGACTAATTATGTTATTGTTTTGGATCTCATTTTCCTTATCTTTAATATGAGGAGTTTGGATTAGATCAGAAATTCTTATCCTGGTGTCCCTGAACTTGTTTTTCCATATAATTAGTTCCCTTTGTAATTATATATATTTTATTTTGTGCATTTAAAAACATTATTCTAAGAGAGCCATACCTTTTATCAGACTGTCAACACAGGTCCATGTTCAGAAAGGGGTTAATTGTTAGCATGATCCCTTCCAGTTCTAAATATATATTATGCTTCAGTTGCATTATGGGTAAATTAGACTCTTGCGCCAGTCTGGGAACTAATTTATAATTTCTTAATTTAAAAGCAAATGTGTTTAGTGCCAAAAAGTTAACTTAAGAAATAAAATTTTAAAATGAGGACTGTTTATAGTTTGAAGATTACCTGTATGTCAAGTTACCAATATGTTAAAAATGTGTATATTGGTACACTTCTGTCTTGTTTGCTTTGGAGAGCAAAACTTTCTATCCTTTATATAGCTATCCTTTATTAACTTTGATGTGTTTGTTCTATAGGAAAAGCCTTTGACATCACATATGTGCGTTTGAAGTTTCACACCAGTCGCCCTGAGAGCTTTGCTATCTACAAACGTACCCAGGAAGATGGGCCATGGATTCCATACCAGTACTATAGTGGCTCCTGTGAGAACACCTACTTGAAACCCAACCGTGGTTTCATTAGGACAGGCGGGGATGAACAGCAAGCGTTGTGCACAGATGAGTTCAGTGACATTTCTCCTCTAACTGGGGGCAATGTGGCTTTTTCAACACTGGAAGGAAGGCCCAGTGCCTACAACTTTGATAATAGCCCTGTGTTGCAGGTAAGGGTCTGAAAAGTATGATCAGCTTTGGAGGTGATGAATTCTGCCATGTAGTCAATCTAAAAAGAGAATTGAGGAGAGAACTATTTGTAAAGGACTTAAAGTTTTATGAGATGACAGTAGATTAAATGACTAATGAAGAGTCAGATGTATGCTTTGCAAAGTTAAAGCAAAATTATTTTATTTTTACTGTTTAGCTAAATTTTATAAACTTCTTTATTCTTGTATTTAAAAACCACTTGAAAAAATACATTCTGAGAAATGAATCTAGTAATTATTTCTTGAACTGAGTAATTTTAACATTAACCAGCATAGTCAAGAAGGAAAACAATTGTTTCTGACTTTTGAAGGGAATTTAGTGTTTGATTTACTCAGTTTATTAGCTGTCTTACCTTTTTTCCTCTTTAACATTTCATACAAAGTCAAACTTATTTTAAATATGAAGAAGGTCATTCAGATAAAATCAGGGTAAGTTTCTGTGGGTGTTACTAACTCACTTATAAATCTGCTTTGAATCTTCCCTGAGAGCACTGTAAAATTGAAAGCTCAATAGCCACAATGATTTCCCTATATAATATAGATGGCCTTTTGTATACTTTACTACAATGAGAAGAAAAAGAGTAGTTAATTCTCAGTTGCATAGGAGAAGAGGATTGTTCCTTCCTTTCTTTGAATTACTTTTCCCAGAAGAGGTTTCTAGTTAAAGTAATTTGTGCATCTATGTTTGATAAACATACAAATACAATACCAGCATCTGAAAGGAGTGTTGTCATGACATAAATATATACATTTTTGATATAAATTTTTTTTCAAGGAACAAGGAATAAAAGGTTGCTGTTTTGTGCCTTTTGGGATCTCTTGCCATGAAGTATAAACTAATTTTGTTTCAGTTTCTACCTGCACTTATGTGTATATGTGTGTGTGTGTGTGTGTGTGTATAATATTTTTAGATATACTTGTATATATACTATAAAATATACATATTTTATAGATTGTTACGCATTGATTGGCTGGCCACATAGATACTTCTGTGACTGAATTTTGACTAGAGATGAAAGAATCTTGGTAGCAAAGTTAGGGTTAGAGAGAGATTGTCTTCATTTTTGTCAGAGATAATGTGACAACAGGGTAGGATGTATTCATCTGCAGAGACAAGAGAAAAAGGAAATGGTTTTGTCAATATATTTAAAAAGTTATTAAAAAGTTATTTTGTATTCTAAAATAGACATTCTGTCTTTTCCTGTCTTTATTCTTAAGTGCCTTCGTACCTTGACTTGTGGGTGTGTAGTTTTGGAATTTCTGCTTTCTCATTGTAACAGTGTGATTCATGGATGAATGGCATTAAGACAAAAACTATGATTGGCTTCATATCTCTAGCTCCCTTCTGTTTGTATTTCTTTATGAATGCAATTTGTCTGTTTTTATTTTAGAATTAAAAAAGCATAAAGTTTATGGTGAGCAACTTTGCTCAGAACTCTTATTCCAGGTGAATATTCTTAGATCTGATTATGTTTTTTTCCCCAAAGATAGATAGGATGCATTTGATATAGAAAGAAGTAAAATATTCATGAAAAGTGGAGTAGATGGCTTCAGTAAATAGAAAAACAAAACTGAATGAAAAAGGGAATAGATGCCACATAAAATGTTTTAGTCCACCAGGCAAATATTTAAGGGCCTTTCATAAAAAATGTATGTATACATACATACATAGGTATATAGGTCTTCATTGGATGGACCATCAGTGGCTACCTTATGTGATGACACGAATAGTAGTCAAACAGTGTAGGAAGCAGCAGACAAGTGGCAATTTGCATCATTGGAGGGAACTTTAAAATTGAGGAAATTATAAACCCATTGAGACTCTGTGTATGTGTGTGTGTGTATTTGCCATCTTAAACATGTTAGACAACAATATAGTTTTTATAGGAAAAATAATCACTTACCTAGTATTTCTGAGTGGCTGTCCTAACTGAACATATCTTTTAGCATCTCCAATTTCTAGGAATGAAGGCATTTGCTACCATCTAAATCAGTGATGGGCAATTTCACCTGGCAAAATTATATATAGATTATCGATACTTGAGACTGTGTTGTGGTAAAATAACTGATTTTATACCCACAGCTTTATTTTGACTTGAAAAAAATTAATTCAACTCTACATTTCTCCCTTTTTTTTGCTTTATTAGGAATGGGTAACTGCCACAGACATCAGAGTGACTCTCAATCGCCTGAACACTTTTGGAGATGAAGTATTTAATGACCCCAAGGTGTTGAAGTCTTATTATTATGCAATTTCAGATTTTGCTGTGGGTGGCAGGTAAGTATATTATTAAATCATAATTAAAAAGAAATTGCTTTTTCCCCTGCTATAGTAGTATGCCTGTTTACAACTGTATTTATTGAATCTGTCATCAGATTTTTTTTATTCTTTCGAAATAAAGGTGGTGTCTTTCTTTCTAATCCTCATCATATATTATGTTTTCCAGCCAACTTAGCCTTTTAACTGTTTTTTGAACTTGATGTGCCATCACTTATCTTTGGCTTTTCACAGTCTAGTCCCTTTCATGTGGCCCTTTACCTTACACTCTTAGAAATTTTGCTTCTTCAAGGATTAACTCAACTGCTCGTTCCTACTCTCACCCTTACCTAATATATCCCAAATATAATAGCATTTTCCCCTACTGAAATTATTTTTCATATGACTATCTGTTTTTATTTTTAATCCTTTTAGTAAAATGTAAAGTTTTCTAGAACAAAGGCATTTGATCTTTTAAAAGCTCTAGTTCTTTATGTGACTCTTTGCATATAATACTTTGTAATTACTTCTTATTATACTATAATAGCAGCATTAGAGCTTGGAGCAAAGTTGCCTTGAGAACTATTCTTTGGTTTAGAGTTTTAGTTTGTTTTTTTTTTAACCCTTGTACTTCGGTGTATTGTCTCATAGGTGGAAGATTGGTAAGGGTGGGCAATGAGGAGAGTTTTAGTTTTTAAGGTGACAAATTTCCAAGTTTTTGAAAAACCGTATCAACTTAAATCTGCATATTAACTTTTTATGAATAAGTCACCATGCTAATTGTGCCCAAGGATACAAAAATAATGGACATTGTCATTCCCCTCCATTCAACAAGTCAAGCCATCTAGTTTTTATTGAGCACTTTTGTTATATTTATACTCTGGGAAATGTTGGTCTCACCTTGATTGACAGGGAAGACAGTTGGAGACATTGGAATGTTCCCAGATGCCATGAGCCAGGAGCAAAAGTCAGTTGGCCCGAGAGTATAAATACCCCTAACAGCCATCTGGGAGGGGTCTTTGACCATTGATCTTTGGGTCTCTGACCATTGGTCATTGGTTCTCTCTGAATCTCCCTAGATCTTTAGGTATCTGAATCATCCTAGCTCTTTAGGTCTCTGGGTCCCTGGGTGGTGAAAGGGAGGAAGTGAGGTCTGAGAAGACAAGGGTGGTTAAAGTTTGAATACTTCCTGAAGGCTGTCAAGACTAACACATCACAAATTGATAAGAACAAAACTGAGAAGAAATCATCAATACAGCTGCACCAACAGAGCAGACTGCTCTCTCTGGTTTGGCAGTGGCCAAGTTGAACCAGAGGGGTTGTGAAGAATAATAGTTCCAGCTTTACTGAATCAATAGCCTCCAGTCCTGAGTGATTATAGATCATAGATATTAGATTGACAGGGTCTCCAATCCCTAATCTGTATCCTGATTATCCTTTCCCTAATTAATATCATAGATAAAGTATTTAATAAGTACCTTCCTGAGTGGTCATTATATCATGACCCTTGGGAGGGAGCAAATGTAGTCAGATGAACATTGTGATCCAAGGCTAATCAGAGCCCAATATTAAAAATTGATCCAACCCCAGGTGGGACCGGAAAGGGTTACCCATCCACCTGACCATTTGGGGTCCTTCCTGGGCACTGTTATTTAGAAGGGGAAATTATAACATCCAGCAAGGGTGATTGGGTTGGTGTTCCCCCATCACCAGCAACCTAGGGAGAATACAAAGATACAGCTCCTCACCAATATCTCTCTATCCCCTAGTAGGATAGGCACCCATTTCTTTATAACACTTTCTATATACCAGGTGCTGTGCTCACTTTTGAGGACACAGAGAAGAAAAAAAAGTTCCTGATCTCAAGGAGCTTAGAATCTAGTGAGGAAGACAACATGAAAATAGCTGTATGCAAACAAGATTTATAACAATATACACTGGAGAGGAAAAAAAAAAAAGGCCCTGTCAGTAAGGGAGAATTGAAAAAGGCTTCTTGTAGAAGATAGGATTTTAGCTTGGACCTGAAGGAAGCCAGGGAAGCAGAGATATGGAGATGAGAATAGAGAGAATTGTAGGCATGGGAGTCAAACTCTGAAAATTTAGGTGTTGTGTATGATGAACAGCAGGGAAGTCAAGAGTCCCTGGAAGAGTAATTTATAAAAAGATTGGAAAGGGGAAGGGACCTGCTTTAAAGGGACCCCTTTAAAGAGGGCTTTAAAAGCCAAACAAGATTTTATAGTTGATCTTGGAAGTAACTGGGAATCTCAAATCTGCACCTTAGGAGGATGTGTAGGACAACTTGAGAGGATGAGACTGGAGTGAGGAGAGACTCAAGGCAGGATGACCAACTGATAGGCTATTGCGACAGCCTAGGTATGAGGCAAGAAGGCCCCTGCCAGGATGGCGACAGTATAGGGAGAGAAGGGGATGTGTTTGAGAGATATAAGAAAATAGAATGGCTAGGAAGTATCATTAGATGGGATATGGAGAGAGGAGAGAGAGTGAAGAGAGAGAGTCATTAAGATGACAGCTGAGTTGTATGCTAGAAAATTACAGCACAGCTGGGAAGAGAGGAGGGTTTAGACATGTTGAGTTTAAGGAGTCTTTGAGACAGCCAATTTGAGATGGCCAGTAGACAGTTGAAATGTGAGACTGGATGTCAAGAGAGATTAGTGCCTTCTAGATATATCTGAGAAACGTCTGCACAGAAATGAAAATTAAATCCATAGGAGTTGCCAAGATCACCAAATGAAAGAGTATAGAGGGACAAGAGAAGAAGCCCCAGGACAAGTCTGTGAGACACCCATGGTTAGCATTCATGACTTGGAGGAAGGTCCAACAAAGAAGACTTAGAGTAGTGGTCATGTAGGTAAGAGGAATGTCCCAGAAACCTAGAGAGAAAAGAAATGTCAAGGAAAAGAGGATGATGGACAGTGTCAAAGGCTACAGAGAGAATGAGGATTGAGAAAAGGCCATTGGATTTGACAGCTAAGAGATCACAGGAAACTTTGGAGAGAGCAATCTTGGAATGATGGTCTGTAGAGAAGAGAAGAGGAGAAGAAGTAGAATCACTTATTAGAGATGAACATCTAAGAAGTTGAGACACATGAGGGAGGAGAGATAAAAGACAACAGTGGAGAATGGATGGTTTTTTTTGACACGGTCATGTTTGTTATGGGGGTAGAGAAGCAGCTGGCTGACAGGGCGATATTGAAGATGAAAGAGAGAGGGGATAACAGAGGAGGCAACCCTTTGGAGAAGAATAAGAACACTTGTACATGTTGAGTTTTTTTTGGTAAGAAGACCCACCACTTATGTGAGACCGGGATAAAGAAGGTGATAATGGGGAAGGAATCTGAGAGATTCCTGAGAGTTTGTCTGTGAGAAGATGGAGAGATGGAGAAGACAGAGCTGATGATGAATGACCTTGGTTTTTTCAGTGAAATATGAAGTGAGATTCCTAGCTGAGAGAGTGGGAGAAGGGGATATGTGGGAGATTTAGGAGTTGTGAGAAGGTTTAGAAAACTGCTGGGGCAAACAGTATATTGATTAAAGCAGTGGAAAAGGATTGCTCTAATTGCTCTCCCTCTTCAAGGAGGGGAGAGAGAAAATCTGAAACTCAATGTTAGAAAAATAATTCAGAGAAAATCTGAAACTCAGTGTTAGAAAAACAAAATATCACTGAACTGAAAAAGAAAAGGATTCCCTTGATACAATGAGAGCCCATTGTGGGGCAAAGGGGGCAGGGCCTGGCACTCTATATAAAAAGTTTGCCATCACTGGGCTAGTATAAAGTAGAACTGTTTCACACTGGGGTCAAGATAGAAAAGGGAGGAAAGTGTAACCAATGTAGTGGTGATAGCCTAGGAAAGAATTGAAGGGTGGAGTGACTGCTAGAGGTGGTAGTGAAATGATAATAGATTGAGATAGTAAGGGAATTTCAGGGGCCATGAACATAGAAGTGGAACACTGGTGGATGATGGCAAAATTGAGGATGCTAATCATGACTGGCCATAGCTGACATAAGGTGGAGGAAAAGGGAAATGAGTCATGAAGAGCTGTGAGGTCAGCGTACTTAAAGGAATGTTCATTGAGGTCCCCTCTTATGAAGGATGTGAACCTACACTGAACTTGTTGAGGAAAGGAGAGTATTTCTGAAGATTTTGAGAGAGCAGCCCCTAGAAATTTAATTGGTGGTGAATATGAATTGAGTGAATGGTATCAGTGATCCAGGGCTGAGTTAGAGAAGAACCCCAAGAGGGCCGAGGGGCAAGAACTGAAATAGCCAGGTGTTCAGTTGGAGTTTGAGAGAGGAAAGAGAGGTCAGAGCAAGGGTAAGGGCTTGAGGAAGTTTGAGGACCAGAGAAAATGGATTTCTCATTGAGGAGGAGTGAAGCATAAGAATGTGGGGGTGGGGGAGAAGGTAGGAAGTCATAGGCGGGTAGGACAATGTCAATTTCTGACTAAGGAAGTGTAACATTTGTAGCTAATGGCAAGGTCTAGTGTGACCATCCTTATAAATCTGGTAAAATTAGTATCATTTAACTTGGCTTTTTATCCTCTCAGAAGAGGGACAGAAAGTTCTGCTTTATTCCCTTTGTGTGTAAAGATGTTTCTGCTGGCTGAATGCTAGTTGGATGTTTAGTTTGAAATGTTTATCCATGTCTGTTGACAGGCTTCACACGCTGACCTCTTTTTCTTTTTTTTTACCCATCCCTTCGTGAAAGGGCTGACTAATTCTAAGATTGAAATTGTGACAGATTTTCTTTTTCATTGTGAAGGTAATTGGTTTATTAAAACTTATAAGTACTCCTGCTTATAGGAAGATAGTGATACATTAATTGAATATAGATTAAAATAAATGCTACAACCTATGAACTACCAACATGAGTACTTTGTTCATAATCTTATCTGATAAAGATGCAAACACTGGAAAAAAATACTAACAATGACCATTAATGTAATCAACTGTGTTATTGACTATCATTATTTATTTATTTGTTGATTTGTTTGTTTTTAAGTTTGCTCATAGTTACATGATTATTCTTGTCTCCTTCCTCCTTTTCCCTCCCCCCTCCCAGAGTTGATAAGCAATTACACTGGGTTATACATATATTATCACTCAAAACCCATTTCCATATTATTCATTTTTGTAATAGAGTAATCTTTTAAAACCAAAACTCCCAGTTATATACCCCTATAAAACAAGTGATAAATCATTATTTTTATTCTGCATTTCTACTTCCACAGTTCTTTCTCTGATTTTGGATAGCATTCTTTCTCATAAGTCCCTTGGGATTGTCCTAAATCATTGCATTGCTTTTAGTAACAAAGTCAATCACATTTGTTCATCCCACAGTGTTTCAGTTACTTTGTACAGTGTTCTCCTGGTTCTGCTTATTTCACTCTGCATCAGTTCATGGAGGTCTTTCCAATTTTTATAAAATCAAGCAAATCATCATTCCTTATAGCACAGTAGTATTCCATTACCACCATATGCCACAATTTGTTCAACCATTCCCCAATTGAGGGACGCCCCCTCATTTTTCCAATTTTTTTTTGCTATCATTTTTAAAGCTATCTCTGCTCAGAACTTTTTCTTTATTCCTGATCTAGAAAGCTCAGAAATTCTGTTCAATTTTGTTCTATATTCACTGCCCCTCAACATCATTTTCTGAGGCTCTGAACTAATTTACTTCTTTCTGCAGATGTAAATGCAATGGACATGCAAGTGAGTGTGTGAAGAAGGACTTTGATAAGTTGGTTTGTAATTGCAAACACAACACCTATGGAGTAGACTGTGAAAAGTGTCTTCCTTTCTTTAATGATCGGCCATGGAGGAGAGCAACTGCAGAGAGCGCCAGTGAATGTCTGCGTAAGTAACTTGGATTGGACTCCTACTGAGTCTAAAAATTGTCATCAAAATCCCCAGTAGAGAAAAAAGGAGCATTTAAATTGCTTAATGAATTTCCTTATTAAGAGGGAAATTCAGAAAAAAACAATTTTTCATTCGAAATTTGTCTTCCTAATTCTAGGCCTGACACACTATCCCTTGCACTATCTAGCCTCCTTCTTATGCAAAGAATTATTCTTAATTTATAGCTAACTAGTGAGATAATGTGCCCCTCAAATCATTGTCTTAAGATATTGATTTTATTATATGTCATCTCTTAAAAAAAATCCTGAATTCCAAAAAACCCATAAAATTTGACATGCCTAGACTAAAAGATATACTCCATGACAGCGATGGTGAACTTTTTAGAGATGGATGCCCCTCCCCACCCTACCCCAGATGGGGGAAGGAGGAAGCACTCCCATTGGCCTGCATGGAGGGCTGGGGAAAGTGAGGAATGTCCTCAGGTGCATGGAGAGAGGGAGGGGAGCAGCGCTGGCCATCCTCTTCCCCCCACCCCTTGTTACGATTAAAAATGATAAAGACTGATATAATAATAGAAATTAGTATTTTAATTAAAGCCATGCTGATAGGGATAAAATCATTAGACCACGAGCCTGTAAGAATTCAAACTGCCGCCTCAGCCATTTTTTTTACCTCTCATCCCTTCCCGCGCCTCATAGCTAAGAGAGCTACTTCCTCCTTACCCAGGAGATTTAACCCCTCTCTTACATCATACTTCCTGTTTGCCATGAGGAATCATGGGAAATGTAGTTTCAAAATCTCTCACATGTCCATAGGAAATATATAACATACTTTTTTTAAATGGCATCTTCCCAATTCCAAATGTACACCCTATCCCCGCTTCTAGTAACCAATAACTCTGGCAGGCAACTGCAGATGTGCCCACAAAGTGGGTTCTGTGTGCCTTTTTTGGCACTTGTGCCATAGTTTTGCCATCATGACTATGAGAAAGGAAATTACACAAGGCCTTAACTTCATTATTCTCTAGTTCACAAGTGATTGTAAACTTACAGGCTACTAACCAAATGTTGAAGACTTTAGGGGTAGTTGCCATTGAAAGCAGAATAATTTATTTTATAAACTTTATCATCTGTGAAGTATAAGGCTAGATTTCTGATCTTAGTTCGTTCAAACTTAGAACAGCCTCTGATCAATATGGAATGATGATTTGGAATATAGCATTTCTAAATAGTTAGAAGCTATCTTTTAAATGAAAATTTTTTCATGATGGAGCTAGAGGGGACCTAGATAGAATTGGTGCTAAGCAGACCTCCAAGAGTGCAAAGAACTTTTTTTCCTTTTAGATTTTTCCCCATTATAGTAACTTGTTTGGCAAAATGCTTGATCTTAAGAAAATTCAAAATTGTAGTGATATAGTAAGTAACCTACATTGACATTTGCTAACTTGTTAAATTATTTCTGAGTTTAATTTTAAAAGAAGGCTGAATTCAGGGTACTGAAAGACAGCAAATGGTTTAAAAAATCTATTTACCCCATTCTGATTTCCTATAAAATACATTTTAATGTTATCTTTAATGCAAAATGCTTTGTATAAATAAGTACTTTGTGTTAGCTAAAATAAAGATAACAAAATGTATTTTTGCAGGGAAAAGTAAAGCATAATCTGTCATCTTAATAAGTTGCCCCTGTTTTCACAGTTAGTGTGAGTCCAGCCCCTTTTACACTCCACTGTCTATAACTTTTTGTTCTTTTATTTCTTCTTATATTGCAGTTATCCTCACAGTGTTTCTTTTAGAAATAAGGAAAATGAGCACTACCCATGTTTATATAAGGGAGAAATGGGTACTAAGCAAAATCTTAGACTTTCTGACTTTAACTTTGATTTTGAGGAAGAGGAAATATATTTATATATAGTAATAGGGATTCAGCTATTTGAATTATTTTGTAGATCAAGCAATAACCTAACCTTGCACAGTTCTGTGAATGTCTGGCTTCTTAGCATGGTGATGTGGAAAGTTGGCCAAGGGGGTAGGAATAGATTTTAGTTTATCTGGGAAGAAGTAAAAGGAAAAAGCATTAGTAATTTTCCATTATTCTTTCTGAAGAGAATTATTTTATCTACCTCTGGGGATGTGAGGAGGAAATGTATGAGGAAAAGTATGAAATCATAGAGGCACATTTTGTCAAGAAATGAAATATGAAACAGTTTTATAAAAAACCTAAAAAGTATTTGTGGTCCATCTTCTAGTTATGTTCATCTTTCTCTCTTGGCAATAAATTACAACTTAAAAAATATTATATGATTGATTAGCAGCTAAGGGAATTGACAGAGAACTTATAAAGCTCTAGATCTGCTTGGCCTAGAGGATAAAGTTTAAGGGAGATAAATTTCAGCTTTCTAGAAGGAAGAATTTCAGAGCAATTAGAGGTATTCAAAAAATGAAGTGGGTGTTGTGTTAAGATTAAAAATGATAAAGACTGATATAATAAGAGAAATTAGTAGTTTAATTAAAGCCATGGCCATGTTGGTAAAATATATATGACTGCGCCTGACTATCTTTTAATTTTACCGGGGGAGCCCATCCTCTCTCTCCCGTCCAACAGCCAGCCACTCAGGAAAACCAAAAGACTTTCTCTAGGCCCTCCTCTGAATTTAAGCTGCCCTATGCGTGGGGACCTTTGGCGTCCCCACGCCCAAAGACCGGAACAACCCATTGGAATCATGGGTAATGTAGTCTCAAAGCCCCCATATGTCCATAGGGAGTCTGCTAGACACTTCTAAATAGCACTTCCCTGAATTCAAAACAAACATTTCCCCCTGAGATCCGGCAAAAAAAGGTTGACCCTTTTTCTTCGCTGGATCTGTAAAACATAGACAACTTCTACATTTTAGGAATTTGGGGGATAAAAGAAATGGATAAACAAATGGATAAAACTAGCCACATTGACAAAAAAACAATTTGGGGGCAGTCCCCTATTGGCATAGTAATGTACATTCAAAACAAATGCATTTAACTCCCCATAGTTCAAATCAACTGCACCCAAAGTTCAATTTTGATCTTCATGGTCCAGTGAAGGGTCTTTGGGCATCTTTTGGTGCCTCCACCAAACATGTTCATCGTTGTCTGGATTCTGGGGAGATGGCAAGATCCTTATTCTGAAATTATTCTCAAAAGAATTTAAACTTAACATTATAGATTATAAAACATACATTTCCTTCTAAGAATTATACATTTCCCCCTGAAATTACTCCTAAAAGAGTTAAATATACATATATTTTCACATTATCAAATTTTTTTTAAAAAACTTAACATACATCCCCCTGAGGAAAATTCTAAACACACCTTTTTCCTTGAAAAGGGTACCTCAGGTCAGCTAAGGATGCTTGGCTGAATCACAGGGTTTGTATGAAATCAATTGGCAAAATAAAAAGAATAAAATTCAAGAAAAAAGAAGAAAAAATTAATTTGTGAATGAAATGTAAAATGTGCAAAAAAAAATGTAGGGAAAATAAACTTATAACAGTCCTTTGAATCAAAGCCCAATGAAAGTGATTTAAACAGTTTGCAATTACCCATTTAGGGCCAGGACTTATAGGAAATTGCCATTTTCTCTCTATATAGAGAAGAATAAGGGAAATGCCTTTCTTTGATCTGATTTTTCCCTGCACCTTCTCAGGGAATGAGCCGTAAAATGATAGCCAATCTTAGGTGATTCACTAGGAATTTAAGTTGAGGGTGACTGAGCCTCTAAGCGTTAGAAAAGCTGACTCCAAAACTCAAACCCCAGTTTCAAGTCCTTCAAGTATTGGCACAGAACTCCTGCAATCTATGCAGATTCTCAGTCAAATCTCTGTGACCATGTGGCTCGCCACTTCTCCTGGAATCAGAGAGGCATTAAGTCACAGTCCCATAGTCTCAGGCTCTTCAGGTAAACATATATTTGCATTAAGCTTATATCACTGTAAAATCAAAAAAAGGATAAATGAGATTATATATGTACTTCCAGTACAAGATGAGAAAAAGGAAAAATCAATTGCTCTAATTAAAAAAAAATAATGTTTTAAAAATCAAAAATATATATATATATAGCTTAGAACTAGTGAAGAGTTTTTTACCCCAAAATGAGATTCAATTTCTGTGAGTGTAAATGGGTTTTACAAAATAGCAGATTCACAATGCACATTCAAATAGAGTACCATAATTTCTAATAACACATTTTAAAACAATAAACAATGTTTAAAATCATATACTTGTTACAACTTTTAAATCTTGGCTAAGAGTTTCTCAACAACCTCTGTTACTGCTTCCATATCAAAATCTGATATTTAAAAAACCTTCTGGTCTAAATTATCCTTAGGAATTCTAGATCCTTCTGATAAAAGTATACAGGAGCTCCTTGGCTTCCTGTTTTAAAAAAAATCCCGGGTAGGAAATTTTCATGCTTCTACCCATTTAAGGCAATAATTTTTCTTATAATAAAATATATAAAAGCTTATCCTTAGGTCCTAGGTTCAAATCTGGCCTCAGACACTTCCCAGCTGTGTGACCCTGGGCAAGTCACTTGACCCCCGTTGCCTACCCTTACTAATCTTCCACCTATAAGTCAATACACAGAAGTTAAGGGTTTAAAATTTAAAAAAAAAAAAAGCTTATCCTTTAAGACAACAATTCTTTAGGATTCTAAAGTAAAAGTTAAAAGACCTCTCATAAAATTACAATTTAAATCTCAAGGCATGGAAACTTCCAAGGTTCTATACAATTCCCAAGACAGAATAAAACTTAAAAGACATGTGCTCCTATAGGATGTTCATAGATGGTACATATAACAGCATTGTTTTGATACAGTAAAACTTTAAATAAATTAGGAAATATAATAAAATCATAAGCAGAAACTTCATTAGCTTAAAATGATTCAGTGCAACAGAAAAATCAATGAAATAAGCAAGATTAATTCACAAAACTAATCAGCAAAATACAGTAAGATACAGTCTCTTTTAAAACCCATTCAGTTCTGAAAGATTCTAATTCAAGGTCCTTATAATTAGTCTCTGCTCTAAATGTGAAGTAGTGAATTTACCATCACTAAAGGTATTCAGGCAGGGACCATGTTGGGAACCATGTATGAGCACATGTTAGGGATATTAAAGAGGGCATATATACTTTAGGTAGATGACCTGTATAGTCCCTTTTTACTTTTTGAAATTTTTATTATTCTATTATTTCTATTGAACTCTAGGGCAGAATTACTTTTCTTTTATATCCTTCCTTTCCTCACAACTGCTTAAGTGACATGGGGTACAGGTTCAAAAGATTTAGAAATTGACTCATCTTTGTCTCATCCTTAAATAGTTGCCATACTGAATCAAACTTTGGAATTCTTATTACTGGGTAGTAAAGGAAAGTCATAAAATACATAAATAAGCACAGTTTTAAAAAAAAAGCGTACAAGACTATTCCACTCATAAGTCAATTGACTAATATAGAAAAAAGATTTTATCCTACTATGCAAATATTCTTGAATTATCTTCTGTCTTTTTTTGGGGCGGGGTTGCTACTTACACTATAGTGAAATAAGTATATATATTTCCTGGGTTGTCACTGACAGGTGACTTAGGGGCCAGAGAAGTTGGTCTGGCAAATAATTTACAAATAATTTATATACAGGTTACTCTTAAAGGAAAAAGGTTCTCTTTACAATCCTGGAGTTCTGCTTTCACCAAATTCTTTCTGTCTACTCTAGCTCCATCATGATATACTTTCCATTTAAAAGATAGCTTCCAACCATTTAGAAATGCTACATATCATCAGGCTGTAACCACCATATTGATCAGAGGCTGTTTTAAGTTTGAATGAACTAAGATCAGAAATCTAGCCTTATACTTCACAGATGATGAAGTTTATGAAATAAATTATTCTGCTCTCAATGGAAACTAGCTCTAGAGCAGTGATTCCCAAAGTGGGCACCACCACCCCCTGGTGGGTGCTGCAGTGATCCAGGAGAGTGGTAATGGCCACAGGTGCATTTATCTTTCCTATTAATTGCTATTAAAATTTAAAAAAAAACTAATCTCCAGGGGGCTAAGTAATTTTTTCTGAAAGGAGGCGATAGGCCAAAAAAGTTTGGGAACCACTGCTCTAGAGTCTTCAACATTTGGTTAGCAGCTTTATAATCACTTGTGAACTAGAGAATAATGAAGTTAAGGCTTTGTGTAGTCTCCTTCTGTAAATATTAAAAATGATAAAGGCTGGTATAAATATATATATTAGTATTTTAATTAAAGCCATGTTGATAGATAAAGTTATCAGACCACGCGCTTGTAAGCATTCAAAACTGCCGCCTCCATTACTGCCTCCTAGCCAAGCGCCTACTCGCAAAGAGACCACTCCCTCCTAAGCCACGAGATTTTCAACCCTCTCTGCGTCGACGTAGACCTCCCCATGCCCCAAAGACCCGGAAACGGAAACAGCTGGATCACGGGAAATGTAGTTTTGATACATTTCCCATGTCCATAGAAATATATACACTTCTAGATGGCTTTTCCCAATTTTCACTTTTACACTTCCACATAAAGTGTAGCTCTTACTATGAAATGTAGCATATGCCAAATGCAAGACTTCTGGTCTTGGTATTAAGTCTTGTGCTTTTCTCTGCATCTCTCAGTTCAGAATTCTTCTATGGTAATGTCAGGATGTTGAGGAAGGAGAGTTTGGTGTATTAAGTACTTTTCTGACTATCTGACCAGATCTCCATTGTCTTCATCTCCTTTTCAGATCTTGAGGTGACATGGGCTGGAATAAAGTGTGGAGAACTAGTCTGTCTTGGGCCATTGAACAACTGATGTAGGGAGGGTGGAAAAAATTGGAGGAAATATGGGAGTTGGACTAAGTAACAAAGTGAGGAAGAGAGTTTGTAAAAGTATGTTAATGTAGGGGCAGCTGGGTAGCTCAGTGGAGTGAGAGTCAGGCCTAGAGACAGGAGGTCCTAGGTTCAAACCCGGCCTCAGCCACTTCCCAGCTGTGTGACCCTGGGCAAGTCACTTGACCCCCATTGCCCACCCTTACCAATCTTCCACCTATGAGACAATACACCGAAGTACAAGGGTTTAAAAGGGAAAAAAATATATTAAAAAAAAAGTATGTTAATGTATAGTTTTTGCTGTGTTAATCTAAGTTTCTAAGAAAGTCCTCAAGTAATAGCTTGAAAATATTAGATGTGGAAAGAGGTGAATTGGAAGGGGGATAGAAGAACTTATTTGAAAGAAAAAATTACCAGCTTAGTGATTTAACTAAAAAATAATGCATATGTTTTTGCATGTCTTTGCAGGGGAGGGAGGAAGAATTCTTTTGTATGACAGAGCATGTTGTCTTTTTTAAAAAAAGAAACTAGAATGAACAAAATAAATTCCCTTCTGCTTTGGGTGGACCTTCAGCTTCTGTGTATTTCTAGTGTTATTATTCTTTTTTACTATTCAGGAATAATATTGAATCCTGAAATTTGTTGGTAAGAATCAGACTTTCCCAAAATAGTAAATACTTGTGAGAATAAGAAGTCTCAGAATTGATAACCTCTCTTGATTTAAGAAGCTTCATGTGGACTTTTCCTTTTTGCCTATTCTGAACTATAGGGATATTTAACTTCGCCTGGTATTATATATAGAGTTATGTCCTCACACATATTGGACATAATATTGATAGGAATATTTGAGGTCAACGTTCATGTTCTTTGTCATTGATTCATATTTCTTGGTGTCTAAAATATTTAAAAGGTAAAAGCTTAGCTTGATATATATCAGTATCTTGTTCTGGGGTCAGGGAGAGGCATGGATTTTTGCTTTTAATTTGAATGTGAATATCTGTTAGATTTTAAAACTTTTTCAATACATAAGCTCATTATTTTAGGGCAGTATTAATAATTGCTTTTGAGCATTTCTAGGCCTTGATTATTTGGCAACTTAATGATTTGGAACCTCCTATCAAAATGCCTTTATAATCTGAATAGTGTGTTTTTATGTAGTAAATCATAAGTTACTTATTCTCACTCTAACACCTTAGAATAAGGTGCAGCCTCTGAAGAGATGTATCAGAGGGAGTTTTGGAAGAAATGGAATTGCCTGTTTTCACATTCCTTTGATTATCCTTTTTTAAAAGGACATAGTTAGTTAACTTAGATGGTTTGTTTTGCAGCTTGTAACTGTAATGGAAGATCACAAGAATGTTACTTTGACCCTGAACTATATCGTTCTACGGGCCATGGCGGCCACTGCACCAACTGCCAGGGTAATACTGATGGTGCCAATTGTGAAAGATGTCGGGAGAATTTCTATCGCCTTGGGAATGAGGAAGCATGCCTGGCCTGCCACTGTAGTCCTGTTGGTAAGTAAGAGGGCAGGGCCTTCTTCCAGATAAAAGTTGCCCTTAGCTGCACTTAATACTATTTGAAGTCAGTTAAAAATTATGTTCACTGTACATATCTAACAGGTGTAAAGCCTTGGTTTCCAGGGCATCTTAGCACAAGTGTAGATTATGTACTTCTCCATTTCAATGATAAGGGGTGTTCCTCCTGTCCTTATTCTGGTTGAACTTTAATATACTTTTCTGGTATATTTAAAAAGTATGTAGCTATTGACTTGAATAATGGATTTGTAAATAATTATAAAAATTACCAGAGACTATTTGAACTTTGAATAAGAGGGTTTTTTTTGTTATCTCTATTCTATTGGTTATTTTATTTGTGCAGATCACCTTATAATACTTGAGTGATCCTGTGTCTTAGTGTGTCTCAGATGTAAGAAATTCTCTTGCCCTTTTTTCCCCCAAAGCTCTAGCTCTTCATGTTTATGACTTTCACTTTAATCATCTCATAATGCCTACAATAGTCATGGTCCTTTGTGATCTCCTAACAGTTAAGTCAGTATTCATTGTATAAATTTTCACTTGTGACAGGATATTCTCCAAGATTGGTAAATGAATTGGTAAATGAAATATATATTTGTTTGGTAAATGAATTGGTAAGTGAAATATATATTTGTTTGATAAATGAAATATATATCTGAAAGGTAAAGATGAGATTGCTTCTCAAATTTAGTTTAAAAAAAAGATTTGAGATTAGTCCTGATTTTTAAATTGGTATTTACTATATCTATAGCCATCTGAGAGTTAAACACAGCTAATTTTTAGAAATAGCTTTTGCTTAGCCAGTTCTGTGGAATTTCTGACACCACTTTTTACTGTTGCCTCTTACAATATGTTCTCTGATGGACACAATAGAGTTATAAAATTTACCTCTTCTCCTACATAGGCTCTCTTAGTACACAATGTGATAACTATGGACGATGTAGCTGTAAACCAGGTGTGATGGGTGACAAATGTGATCGATGCCAGCCTGGATTCCACTCTCTTACTGAGGCAGGATGCAGGTAATAAATTGGAAATAAATATTTTATATATATATATGGAGGGGATGTATTTCTTTATCATTATCTTTTGTTTTTATTTCACCTTTGTTTAATATAGCTTGCCCTCTTTCCCGAGCCAGAATGCCATTCCTTTTAACAAAACATTTTTTTAAAAGATAAGAAAAAAGTAGCTAAAACACTAATACACAGCTGGTGGAGTTACAATCTAATCCAACAATTCTGAAAAGAAGTTAGGAACTATGTTCAAAGGACTCTTAAAATTTTGCATACCCTTTGATCCATCAATAACATTTAGGTTTATAAAGAGATTTTTTTTAATACTGGAAAAGGACCTCTTTGTACTAAAATATTTATTGCTGCTCTTTTTGTGGTAGCAAAGAATTGGAAATTGAGAGTTGTCCGGCACTTAGGGAGTGGCTGAATAAGTTGTGGTATACAATAGTGATAGAATACTATTATGCTATAAGAAATGACAAGCAGGATGATTTCAGAAAAATCAGTAAAGACTTAACTTGAACTGATACAAAGTGAAGTAAGCAGAACTGGAACTTTATACACAATGTTATCTGTGAACTGAACAATTGTGTAAGACCTAGTTAATTCTCAGCATTGTAGTGATCCAAGATAATCTCAAACACTCATGATGAGAAATGCCATCTGCTCTCAGATTAAAAACTGATGGAATCTGAATACAGACTGAAACATGCCATATTTCATTTTCTTTCTTCCTATATTTTTCATTTGAGATCTCTTTCACAAGTGGTTAATATGGAAACTTTTTTGATATGATTGCACATGTAAAATCTATGTTGCTTAGCATCTCAGGGAGGAGAGCCAGAAGAAGGGAGAGAATTAAGAACTCTAAACTTAAAAAAAGAAAAAGGTGTGTGTGTGTGTGTGTGTGTGTGTGTGTGTGTGTGTGTGTGTGTGTGTGTGTGTGTTTTTAAATATAGTAGGGGAAAAATAAAAAATATATTTTTTAAAAGGCAGTGAAGCAAAACTAGGCAACATATCAACTAAAGCTGACCATGTATGAGTGTCATGCACCTATAGTCCCCTACCCTTCTTGACAACGAGGGAAGGCTTATTTTCTTGCCTTTTCTTTGAGGTCACATTTGGTGGTGGTGGTGATGGTGGTTGTTGTTGTTGTTGTTATAGTTTTTCACAATTTACTTTTTATTTTTTTGGCAGTTCTTTCCATTTTCCTTCTAGCTCTATGTACTTTAGGTCATATACCTCTTATCTTTATACTTCTCTGTAGTCTTCATGTTTCTTATGGCCCAATAATGTTCCATTGGGGAGAATACATTTCTAATATAGTAATTAAAATTTTTTAAAAAATATTTATATAGTGCTTCCTATGTGGCAGGCTCTTTATAATTATTTCCTTTGTTCCTTACAACAAAATTCAGAGGAGATACTATTATTATTTCCATTTTACAGATGAGGAAACTGAGACATATAGAGATGAAATGACTTTCCTAGGTTTACATAGCTACTAAATGTCTGAGGCTGGATTTGAAACTCAAATCTTTCTGACTCAAGACCTAGTGCCCTACCCACTGTACCCATTACTTACTACAGTGTATTGAGAGCCGTCTTTTTCCAATTGTGGGCAAGTCCTGGCCTCTTGGTAGTAAATGGTGCCAAGACAGGAGATGGTTAGGATGGAAACAGCATAATGGTATATCAGTTTTTTAGATGGAATATCTCCTAAGTCCATTTCAGAATTCATTTCAAAATCAAAGGTATAGATGGTTTCTGGATTCAATGGATTATGCAAAGCTGACATTGTTTCAGAGTGAAAGTTCTTTCTGCAATTATACTTGAGATCTCTAGATTTCTTAATGAATTTTAATCTTTTTTTCTGTTCAATAGACCATGTTCTTGCAACCCTGCTGGAAGTACAGATGAATGTAATATTGAGACTGGACGTTGTATTTGTAAAGACAATGTAGAAGGATTCAACTGTGAGAGGTAGCTAACCCTTGTTGTAGCTACACTACATTTTCCCATGTGACATCCCCAGCTATAAATAATTCATTCTTTTCTCATTTTTCAACAGATGCAAACCTGGATTTTTTCACTTGGAGTCATCCAATCCTCGAGGCTGTACCCCTTGCTTCTGTTTTGGTCATTCTTCTGTCTGCACCAATGCAGAAGGATACAGTGTTCATTCCATCACATCTACTTTCCAGTTTGGTAATTGGGTTTTTCCATTTCCGTACATTGAAGACTGTGCTTTGACTATTAAAAGAAGCACTCATAATGGCTGTAAGAAATGGATTTCCTTTGGTGGTGCAAACACCTTTACACTGAATGTATAGTTTTCTCCTCGGTTAGCTCTTTCATTTAATGGGAAATATTGTGGTTGGAAAGCTCTTGGTGTTTAATGGGAGATATAAATTTCATGCAGAATAGATAAAAGTATGACATTTGGAATGTTACAGATTTAACATAGTATCACAATTACAAAAGTACTTATATTTTTGTTCTCCGCTTCCAGATGAGGAAGGATGGCGTGCTGAGCAACGTGATGGCTCTGAGGCTTCACTCCAGTGGTCTTCTGAGGATCAGGAGGTGTCTGTGGTCTCTGACAGTTACTTTCCCATATATTTTATTGCCCCCGGTAAGTGAAACTAGAAAGGCATTTATTTGGTGCCTTTACATATTCCAGATTTCTACTTCATTGCCTGTCTTTGGTATGTGGTTTCTGTATTTCAGACAAGTTTTTAGGTAACCACCTGCTGAGTTATGGTCAGAATCTCACTTTCTCCTTTGGAGTGGAAAGGAGAGATACGCGACTCTCTGCAGAAGATCTGGTCCTTGAGGGAGCTGGTCTTCGAGTCTCTGTTCCCTTAATTGCGCAGGGCAACTCCTATCCCAGTGAGAATGCTGTGAAATACGTATTTAGGTAAGGCAGTGGCAATGTTTGCCACACCTAGGGCATGAAATCTGTCTTTGCTGTTGGGGGTTATGGAAGAGAATTGGGAGAAAAGGGACTTTTGACTATGACTTATAACTGTAATACAGGGGGATGGTGTAGATGGTATAAGGGTGATATAAGGGCAGCCCAAGGGGCCCATAGGCAGATGTAGAAGTTGGTATGTGGGTCAGGGGTCCTTCACCTAAGCTGAATGAGAGTTAGATGAACTCTTCCACCACCAAAGCCCCCTTTAAGATCACAATTCTCTGCCTCTGCCTCTGGGAGTTAGAATCAGTTCTGTTGGACAGTTGGTATAGTTTCCAGGAAGGAGGCTAGGACTTCCTGAAACTAAACTGTTTGATAAAGGTTTGCCAACTAGAGCTAATAATCTGATCTGACTGCTGGTGATAATTGGCCCTTGATAGGTAAAGGCAAAGGCTTCAAAGATCTTTAAGCTTGAGGTTAAATGGGTTTATTTGTAATTAAATTGACTCAGGTAAGAGGGAGTTGGAAAGTGGGTAAAGGTAAGCTAAGATCTTGGTTAAACTAATCGCTAAGCTACTTTAGAAAATACAGAATGATCTTCTTTAGGTGCATCAGTATGAGAAAACCTTGAGGGCAATCTCAACTCTGATATTCTTGGTTGCTGACCCAGGGCTGCAAAGCCTTGGGTCAGATGGTGATGTCTTAATAGTAGAATTTATATCTTGCTTATAATAAGGGTTGTTGGGTATGCCAATGAGGCTGTTGAATTTGGCTAGCAATGGTAGTTGTTCCTACCTGCCTAATAAATCTACTCAAAACCACCCTGACCACTCAGGGGCCCACTTTTCCACCCTTTCCTCCCTAAACCTGGAGTTCAGAGCCAGAAGTGAAGTCAGGGGCTTGGGTACCCCTTTTTATACCCTCACTTCAACTGGCACCCGGCCTGGGTCCTCTGCTAGGTTCTACGTTCTAAATTGACAACTGCCAGTTTGCACCCTAATGAAACATGGTTGCAGGATTTTATAGATAACAATCTTCAGTGAGTAACGTCTGTATATCTGATGGGAAAGGATGGCTTCCCATGCTTTATGACAAAGATTTGGTTGCATTTATGCATTCTGTATATTGCATTGCTAGTGGAAGGAATGAACCAGGAATGCTTTGTGAGTTTCTGGAACCTGATTACAGAAACTAATAGGAAACTTTTCCATGTAGGCTTCATGAAGCAACAGATTATCCCTGGAGACCTACTCTTACTCCTTTTGAATTTCAAAAACTACTAAACAATTTAACTTCTATCAAGATTCGTGGGACATACAGTGAGAGAAGTAAGTTATAAAACAATTTGGAAGGCCTGAGGGGAATTAATCAGCTTGTAGAATCTAAAACAACTTTCAAGTTAAAGTAGTATATAAATCTTATTGCTTCAGAGTGATCACATTATTGCATAATAACACTGTTCCAAAAGAAATACTTTTAAATATTTAAAATATTTTATATTTTATTTGCAGGTAGTTAAATCTTTCCCTTTATGCTTTATTTGCATCTTTTCATTTGCTCAGCAAATCTTTTTCAACTACTGATAACATAAAAGTAAACATTAACTTGGTCCTTGACAAAATTTCTACTTTACAGATTCTTATTTTTAATACTGAAGTCCAGAATTCAAGAAAAGTATATATTGCACAAGGAAAAAAAAAGTCCATTTTCACTTGATCCTTTCATATCAGGAGATCTGCTACAATTTGTATAGGAACTTCTTCTACTTACAAACATTATAGATTTTCCATATCTTAGAAATTGTGACTTAAATTGGTTGATTTGACAAGAATAATTTATCACCTGCGGTCTCACCTTCTAATGAGGAGCTAAAACTCTCATCTTGCTTTTGAGATCACATTCAAAGAAAACTTTTACTTCAAAGACAAAAAAAGCAAGCTCACTTTTAAACTACAGTATTTTATTTTTGTTGTTTGGATTTTTTAAAAATGAAAATCTTGGGCAGCTGGGTAGCTCAGTGGAGTGAGAGTCAGGCCTAGAGACAGGAGGTCCTAGGTTCAAACCCGGCCTCAGCCACTTCCCAGCTGTGTGACCCTGGGCAAGTCACTTGACCCCCATTGCCCACCCTTACCAATCTTCCACCTATGAGACAATACACCGAAGTACAAGGGTTTAAAAAAAAATGAAAATCTTTTCATCTGTAAAGATAATAAACCCTTGGAGGAAAATATGATTGCAATGTTTTAAAAACAACAAAAAACAAAGGTTATGAAAATCTAAGTTAGCTCACACAACTGACTGAATTAATCTGTTAGTAAAGAAGTTAGTTCTCTACAACTTCTTTATTCAAACAGACTATATGGAAGCAACTTTAAAAAAATATATTTTTCTTATCATGCAAAACACACCCTCCGTATTGGTGGTTGTTGTAAAAACACACTCATACAAAACCCAAACTCCAAATAACCATAAATACATTGATGTGAAGATAGTCTGCTTTGATCCACATCCAAGAGTTCTTTCCCTGAAGGTGGATAGCATTCCCTATCATAAGTCTTTCACAATTGTCCCAGATCATTACACTGCTGAGAGTAGACAAATTTTCACATATAATTATCATACAATATTGCTGTTACTGTGTACAGTGTTCTCCAATTTCTGCTTTTTTTGCTCTGCATCAGTTCTTATAGATCTTTTTAGCTTTTTCTGAAATCCTGCTTATTATTTCTTATAGCACAGAAGTGACTCTTTGTTCATTGATTTATTCTCCTACACATATACATAGGTGCTGGATATTTGGATGATGTCACTTTGGCAAGTGCTCAGCGTGGACCTGGGATCCCTGCAGTTTGGGTCGAGTCCTGCACCTGTCCTATGGGATATGGAGGGCAGTTTTGTGAACGCTGTGTCTCAGGATACAAAAGGGAAACACCTAGTCTTGGACCTTACAGTCCTTGTGTGCTTTGTACCTGTAATGGACATAGTGAGACCTGTGATCCTGAAACAGGTAAGGATGTGATCTGGTGCAGTTACAAAGTATGAATTTTCTATTATTTAAGGGAGGAGAAAAGGAGGGAAGTTGTATTTACTATGTGGATCTATTATTCCTGCCTCGAAATAGGTGTTTGTAACTGCAGAGATAACACAGCTGGTCCACATTGTGAAAAGTGTATTGATGGCTACTATGGAGATTCAACAGCTGGTACTTCCTCCGATTGTCAACCTTGTCCATGCCCAGGAGGCTCAAGTTGTGCTGTTGTGCCCAAGACAAAGGAGGTGGTATGCACCAACTGTCCTACTGGCACCACTGGTAATTCTGCATCTCTTAAATGCCTTCACTGAGATTGTTTCTTCACAACATTGTTTATGGTTTTATCTGGAAATTTTTTTTTTGTTTCAGATATCTTAGTTGAACTGATGTGGTTATTATAGTAATTTTTAGATCTGTTAGGTAAATGCCAAATCATTTGAAGAGAGTAAGGCCTAATTATTGTTTCTGTGGTTATACTGAGGTTTGGTGGTAGCATTGAAAATATTTGACACTTTCTCTGGAATTGTTTACTTTGAAAATACATCAGGACTCATTGCATTAAGCTTCATGTTGGGTATATCAAGGTAGAAAGGCCACCTTCAGTTATCAGTCAGGGTATTAATCACATATGCAATCTTTCAATTTTATCATAAAATTAAGCCTTTCTTATCTAAGGTTTCTAATTGCTAGAATGAATGTGGAACTTCAGTGATTATCTGCTTTATTTCTTCAGGTGATTTTGGACTCTGAATTAGTTGTCTGGTAATTTTTTTAGACATGTGACTTTTGATTTCCTCTTTAAGCTGTTTTTGTGCCTGACACAATCTTATTCACTGTATGTGGAAAGTCAGTGAAAAAAAAAAGCAGGAATACAAATACGGAATTACTTTTTTACCTGTCAGTTCATTCTCAGATATCAGAAATTTATGATCCCAAAGTACATTTATAGATGATATTTTTTAAATGGAGCTTTATATGGAATCCTAAGTAACTGATTTCAATCCTTTTGCCTAAAGAAGGCTCATCTAATCTAGTAACATCTAGCTAAGAAAATAATCTATAAGGAATATAACATGTGCGTGTATATATATATGCGCATATATATGCCGATTCTTTAGAATATACAACAATATCTTACTCATTCTTAATGCTCAATGTGGTTAAATACTTGACCATTGATTATCAGTAATAGAACTATTATATTTAGGAGGTCCAAGAAAATGAATAAACTTACTAATTAGCAATATTTCTGATCATAATTTTGGGAAATAAAAATGCTTTGTCAGGTATCAGCAGGAGCAGGCTTCTTCCTCACCTTCACATTTGTGGCCTGGAAGAAAGGCTCTGAGGTTCCTTGCATGCTAAAGAGGGAGGAAAGGCCACTGTTAACATTGAAAGCATAGAACCAGTAAAAGTAGCAACAGAAAGCTGTGGAGCGTGGAGCTGTAACTACATGGCAGAATGGGCAAAGAATTCTTCATGAGAAGGCTCTGGGAACATTAACATTATTACTTAATCAAATGGAACAAAGTTGTACTCAGCCCTATTTATATTTCACAGTATAGAATATGGTGTTTTGGTTGTGGTATTGCATGGGATATACCTATAGGCTTAAAAATAGAATTAAATATTCTCACTTATAACATAATCTGTTATTTTAAATTCAAATTATAATCTAAACTATGTAATTTAGCAAGAGAATAAGAACCTGAGAATGAATTATTCTAAGGTGACTATAAGGTACAGACCTTTTAACTTCTTTCTTTCCCCTGGTGTGAGGGCATCTCCTACTTTTACCTGCTCCCTTTTGGAGACTTCAGTTTTATCTCTGCCCTGAAGGTGCAAAGAGAACTTTAAGCCCTGCCTGAGCTAGTAAGGGAGAGAAAAGTGAACAAGAGTGTGGTAAAAGAGAGAGTTGATTGGCCTGGCAACCAGGACATGATGGCTCTTGATATCTCTTTCATTCTGTGACTCGTGTGGGGTGAACTATATCACTGCTTCCACATTTGTGTCCTTTTCTGGAAAATGAGGGGATTCCAGTTCAGAGGCTGGTAAACCTTTATTTATTTACTTATTTATTTAAGTAAAGATCCAAATAAATATTTTAGTGTTTGTGGGCCAATAGATAGACAAAGTCAAGGATGGACTTATAAAACAAGAAGAAAAAGAAATTTCTGCAAGTTTTTTATTGCCAAATTAAAAATATTATAGTAATTCAGTACTTAAAAGATTTGCAATACAGATCTGCTAATGAGGAGAATGGAGTTCTTTTTTTGGTGGGAATAATATTTTCCTTAATTTGAGGTTCAAGGTTAGTGTTCCTGATTATCAAAATTATTTGCAAATATCCTTCTGTTAATGTTGATCTATAATGAAATTAACTGTTTCATCTTTGAAAAAATCTTTTTACTTAGATACTGCCAAAAATTGATATCAATCAACAAACATGATTTAACTGAGCGCAAAAAACAAACTTATTTTCTTTGAATAAATTTCTTTGGCTACTGTAATCAAGCGTGATGTAATTAACTCACCATCAGTAAAGCTTGCCCGTCAAATGATCCACTTGGAAAATTACTTTTATTCTATCTTCATTTTAATTTTTTATTTTTATCAAGAAATTCTGTTATGAAAAGGTAGTCTATTTCAAAATTTCTAATACTTTTGACTTGCTTTCCTATGAATTGGGAATATGATGAATGCTTAGGTAAGATAGATTGTATTCTTTTAACATAGCTATTGTGCAATTTGCATGATAATATACACATGCTTTGCCATTTAATTTGAAAACAAAATAATCCATACTCAGCAGTGTCTTAAACATGCAACATTCAAGGCCTACCTTTTTCTTTTTGTTTTGATGTGATGGTTATGAACTGGTAATAATGTCCTGGTACAATGATATGAATGGTACTCAAATGTCATCCAGTTATGATTTCGACAGTGCTGTTTGTAGGTGGCTGAGCATCAGTGTGAAGATATCACACATACAACATATGCTGTAGTTCAAACAAAAGTGTACCTTTGTGCCACTAAAACTGTATTTATAGACACAGGAATGTGAATTTTACATAATTTTTATGTTATGAAGTATAATTCTTCTTTGACTTTTTTTCACTTCAAATATAAAAAACTGGGCAGGTGGGCAGGTCAGTGGATAGAGAGCCAGGTTTGAAGACCAGAGGTCCTGGGTTAAAAACTGGCCTTGGACACTTTCCTTAGACACATACTACTAGCTCACAGGGCCATATAAAAATAGGCAGCAGGACATTATTGATATTTGCTGACTGGTCTAAATCAGTTTTCTTGAAAGTTTTAAATTTTTAAACATGAACCCCATCAATAAAAAAATTATGTGTGTATTTATTTAGAAATAATATTTGAAAAGTTTAAAAGGTATAGTAAAGAATAATTTAAAATAAATTTCATTTTTATTAATGGTAAAAAACATTTTCAGTATTATTAATAATTTTAGTGAGGGCAACATGATCAAGTTATGCTTCCTTAATTTTGCAAAATCTTAGTTTAACACTTTTTGATAGGTTGAGCTACTCAAAAATTTAGCTTCATTTTAAAATGGATGTCATAACTGTAAAAAAGATATTTTAAAGATACATAAATCCCAAAATAATATGTATCATTAATTATCCTCAGTCATGATACTCATTTTTCTTTCCCATCCACCAGTTAGGCAGAAGTTTTTGTTTAAGTTTCACTAATAAAATTGCATCTTCTCTGTAGGTACCATTAAATGGAAGGTATTACATTTTTTAAATAAATGGCTTCATTGCCCAGTGAGACTCTTTTGAATATATTGAAATAGACCAGGAAATTCAACTTTCAAATTGAAGTTTGAAAATATGAGAATTTTTATGTAGCACCAATATTCTTGGCAACCAACAAAAGTTTAACTTTAAAATACCTTACTAATTAAGATGGTTTCATACTATCATTACCTAATATCTGAAGGCCTAATTTATACTAGAGTTGAGAGGTTCATTATTGATCCTAGCTGATATAAATCCCTATTTCAAATTCTGGTTACTTTGAATTTGAGGGCTGAAATAGACTACCTTGTCATAACAGAATTTCTTGATAAAAATAAAAAATTAAAATGAAGGTAGAATAACAGTAATTTTCCAAGTGGATCATTTGACCGGCAAGCTTTACTGATGGTGAGTTAATTACATCATGCTTGATTACAGTAGCCAAAGAAATTTATTTTTGCCTTGTAATGAGACTAGACAGAGTATTGTCTTTTGTATTGTGACTTCTGCCACTTTCTCATTCACTTGCATGCCCATCTTTAATATTGTTTGTAATACATGGTTCCTTTGCAGGAATCTTTTTATACCACCCACCCCATTTGTGAAGGTTAATTTAGTTAAAATTAGTGTTAAGGGTTAATTTGATAGGAATTTTGACAAAAGTGAGAGTGCTTTGATAAAAGACTTAGTTTGATTTGAAAAGAAGTACATATAGAAAATAAAAAGGAGGAAAGAGAGATTAATACCTTATGACTATACCTAAATTCCTAATCCTAACTAAGATTTCTAAAAAACTCCATTCTGACTGTCTTTGAGGACAGGTTCTTCTGCCTGGCAAATACCAGGCCTAACTACCTACACTGCCTACCTAGAAATTTATTAACTATCTACCTACCTATGCTAATGAATAAACATCTACCACCTACGAACTCTTTAAATTTGTTTTTCCCACTGGCAGTAGTAAAAAACTATCAGTCACAGAGGCAAAGACAGACTGACTGACCTCCTGCTCTCTAGGGATCCAGAGGCAAAAGTCCCCCAACTCTCAACTGTCTCTTTCTTTATATATCTTGTCTCCTAGGTAACAGAATCTTCAGCTCTAACTAACTCACAGAAGCCTGAAGTTCTCTTCTTAGCTCTACTGCTCTTACTTTGAAATCTGTCTGTTCCTGCCTCTTAAGGAGACAGAGGGAGAGATTAAGAAAATCTCTTTAACATTAGATAATAGGACTTATAATTCCACTTAGCTGGGTATACCCAAGCTGTAATACATTGCAATATGCTAAAAGTGAATGAATGAGTAAAGATGCTATTAATAACTTCACATACCTTAAAGATTAGGTGACAGACAAATGGAATGAAAGTGTTGCCTCTATTTGATGTAAATGCTTAATAAATCTAATTACTTTTTAAATTTAAAATTTAAATGCAATTTCTATTATTTTACCTCATCATAGTAAAACATCTTGTGTGCTCTACTTTGGAAACCTCTGGTTTAGATCAGTGATGGTGAACCTTATAGAGATGGAGTGACAGGACCCTCGCCCTCATGGTGTGTCATGCCCCCTCCCCTACATCAAGTGCTGGGTGCATCTTACCCCACACAAGGGAGGGCGGAAACATTCCCATTAGGCTGCTGGGTGGAGGGGTAGGGGAAAGTGAGGAATGTCCTCAGTGAGTATAGAGAGGGGGAGGGGAGTGACCCAAGCACTCTGCTCTGCTCCAAGCTCTGCCACCTGTGAGCTGCCCACCTTCCCCCCTATGAGCTCCCATTGGGCTGCTATGCAGAGGGACGGCAGATATGAAAAAATGTCATCAGGTGTGGCGGGGGTCGGGGAGGCACAGGTGACTGCATGCTCAGAGAGAGTGCTCTCGATGCCATCTAGCACCCATGCCATAGGTTTGCCATCACTGGTCTAGATGGTCTTAAAAAAAACCAAAACATCATTCTAGAATAAAAGCTTAAGACAGTATACTTTTTTTTCCTCTGAAGAAGTGATCCCTACTGAAGAAGCAGAAATGCTCCCTGGCTATTGTTGTTAATTCTTTCATTATCAGTAGCATAATCGATAGAATTTAGTGAGCTTTGTACAGACTTTGCTCCTTTCACCTAATAACTAGGTCATAATATTTAATAGCCATTTGGCACATGAAACTTGAGAATTTTATAAAATGACAAACTTGTTTTTACCTCCCACCCCAACCCACAACATTGGTTTCTTTCCTTTATAGGTAAAAGATGTGAACTTTGTGATGATGGCTATTTTGGAGACCCCCTTGGTGAAAATGGCCCTGTAAGACTTTGTCGACATTGTCAGTGCAGTGACAACATTGATCCCAATGCAGTTGGAAATTGCAACCGCTTAACTGGAGAATGCTTGAAGTGCATCTACAATACTGCTGGCTTTTATTGTGATCGCTGCAAAGATGGGTTTTTTGGGAATCCCTTGGCCCCCAACCCAGTAGACAAATGCAAAGGTAATAGTTTTCAATTTGGAGCCTGATGACCTCATAAAGAAAGGACATAAAATCATTATACATTTTAAATTGATTCATTTTCTGGAGTTGGGTGATACAGTAGGTAGAGCTTCAGGCCCAGAATCAAGAAAGACCTGCATTCAGATTTCACCTAAGACACTTACTAGCTGTGTGACTCTGGGCACATCATTTAACCCTGCTTCAGTTTTTTCAGCTGTAAAATGGGGGTGATAACAATAATTAATCTCCCAAGATTGTTGTGTGATCAAATGAGACAATAATTATAAAATGCTTGGCAGAGTGCCTGGCACATAGGATGAGCGCTCTCTCTCGCTCTCTCTCTCTCTCTCTCTCTCTCTCTCTCTCTCTCTCTCTCGCTCTCTCTCTCTCTCTCTCGCTCTCTCTCTCTCTCTCTCTCTCTCTCTCTCTCTCTCTCTCTCTCTTTCTCTCTCTGTATATATATATATGCTTATTCCTTTCTCCCCTGCTGTCTCTCAAGTATTGTGATTGCTTGGTCCACAGACTGTGTTGGTAGACTTTAAGATAAATTTGTGAAGGAAAGAAGGAAATTTATACACATATAAAATTTAATATTTTATATAATACATAATTTATAATTTATATAATCCATACAAATACAAAATACAAATTTGTACAAATTTAAAAAGCAGTAGTGTCCTTACCCTCAAGGAGCTCACATTCTTAAGACAACATATAAAGGGAGTGAGTAGTGTCCCAGGGAGCAAGGAGTGTCTTCATTTGGGAAGCCACAGAGGAGATGAGTGGAACTTTAAGGGATTTGGTCCACCCATTTTCTGGTAACAGTGGCAATGATGATTTGATTATAGTTCCAACAAAATCTTGGTGCATTTAGGTTTGGGGTGTGGTGGATATATTCATAGCAGTAAGTCATATGGCAAGAAAATGGCAGGGGGAAGAATGATTATTTGGGGATAACCAGAGAATGAGTTTTCCATTCATATAAAGGAGATTATCTACAGCCCCTCCTAATAGCATTTCCTCAATTAATCTGCATTCATTTTTCTATCCCTTAGCTTGTAATTGTAATCCTTATGGTACTGTGAGTCAACAGACTACCTGTAATCAAGTAACTGGGCAGTGTGAGTGCCTTCCTCATGTCACTGAGAGGGATTGTAGTGCCTGTGATCCTGGATTCTATAATCTTCAAAGTGGACGAGGATGTGAGAGGTAATAGTGAACCTTACCTTGTTAGCATTCTCAGGAGGTTCTGTGACTAAGGTGCAGGACTTGGATTCAAGTAGAGTTGAGTTTACTGGCTACATGACTTTGAACAAATCATTTAATCTCTCAGCTTTGGTTCTTCAGCTGTAAAATGGGGATAAAGGATAGTGCTTACCTTACAGGGTTGTTATGAGGGTCAAATTATATGGCATAAGCAAAGTGCTTTACAAATGCTAACTATTATCATTATCCCATAGTTATAGTATTTTCCCCTATGTTTAGGAGGTGATGGTTTATAAGTGAATGAACTAAAACTATATTGAATTGGAACCATAAATGTCTGTTTAGCTTTCACTTTGTGCAAGGCATCATTGATTGGCAATATTCCTTCTTTTTTCAGTGATCCATACTTAACATCAAGAAAGAAAAAGAAAATCCACATGTGATTTTGATGGGGTAAAGGTTAAAGTTTATGTTAGGGTTTAAAAAGAAATTCTGCATAGAACTCATTAATATTTGTCACCCTTTTTACCCAAGAGAATTTGATTCCCAGTCAGTAGTATTTGTCCTCTCCTAGTAGAAAAGGACAATTCTTTTGTATGCTTAGAAAACTTTATTCAGTCTTTTTCTTCTGTCTAAAACAAAATGATGTATTTTATCTTTCTTTTTTAGATGTAATTGTCATGCCCTAGGTTCCACCAATGGCCAGTGTGATATCCGCACTGGCCAGTGTGAATGTCAGCCAGGCATCACAGGTCAACGCTGTGAACAGTGCGAACCCAACCACTTTGGCTTTGGACCTGAAGGCTGCAAACGTAAGGGATCAGTAGTCCAATTTTAACTATCCTGTTACTTGTTGCTATCTTGTTATTCTTTGTTGCTAATTGCCTTACCAACACAAGACTTTACCTGTAAAGTCTTCCCTGGGTAGATGATTATATTTCCTGTTCTTAGAAGTCAAGAGAGTTAAAAACATTTACTATATAATGATTTTTTTTCTTTCTTCCATTTCCCGCATTATTATCTGCAGTTGGTTGCTTTTACTTTTTATCTAATAAATTAAACTTTTCATTGATCACCTCTTTTTAGACAGGCTATTTATAGGACTCTGTCGATTTATTTACAGCAGTTTCTCATTCCGGTTGCTTTTGTGGGGCAGGTCTAATTATAATAATCTTTCTTCCCTTGACATAAACAAGTCCTTGGAACCATGTTACAAGATGCTTTCTAAATTCTTGTAGTTCTCTTCTGGAATGTTACATCTCTTACTGACCCAGACAGGGAATAATATTAGTAAACATATCATAAATTATACCATAACTCCATCTTCATTTGAGTTTCTCAACTACTTAGTAAGGAAACATTGAAAACAGGAATTGTGAGGATGGAGGTGTCTCTGCAAGGTGAAATGCCCCAGAGCATTTAATGGAATGACTTTCTTCCTGCTGATACGCCGCTTACTGTACCTTATGGGGTGCCCAGTGCACTCAAACATTGTTTTTGTTCTCAGTTTCTGTGCTACCTGCCGGGCAGATGTTCTCACTCTAAATCTGATAAGTAGGTCTCTTAGAGGCAGTGCCTACTAAGAATGATGGTGCAGGCTTTTTTTGATAAGCAGAGTTCTGTTCAGAGAGAGCCTCTTCTCTTCTTCCTGCCCTATTCCTGCTTTGATTGAGTCTTTCTCCGTTTGCTCTGCAGCATGTGATTGTCACCCTGAGGGTTCGCTTTCCCTCCAGTGCAAAGATGATGGCCGCTGTGAATGCAAGGAGGGTTTTGTGGGAAATCGTTGTGACCAGTGTGAAGAAAACTATTTCTATAATCGATCTTGGCCTGGCTGCCAGGAGTGTCCTGCATGCTACAGACTAGTGAAAGATAAAGTAAGTCTTTAGCAGTGCCTTCTTACAACTTTTACTGTTTAATGGTAGAAAAACATTTTAACTCTCTTTGCATACTGCTTTCTGCAAGATGGGCCAGTAGCTGTATATAGTTTGCATGTCATTTTTTTTTTCATCGTACACCTGCCAAGGAGACAGCAAGCACTAGGGAGAGACTGTCTTAAGGAATATCTCTAGGAGGATGCCTGAGAAGGCATTTCACTTGTGCCCTCATTTTTTTCCTTCAATCTGTTGAGGTTGCTGAGCATCGCATGAAACTCCAGGAGTTAGAAAACCTTATAGCAAACCTCGGAACTGGAGATGAAACAGTCACGGATCAAGCCTTTGAAGACAGACTGAAGGCTGCAGAGAGAGATGTTATGGACCTACTGAGTGAGGCCCAGGACATCAAAGGTAGGTGTTACTGGTGGCTCCATTGGACTGGCCAATTGATTAATTTACTTATTGCTTAAGGCTAATATGATATATTATGAATTTCATAAGTGCAGTAGTAAATTTAAAAATTTTTAACTTGGGTTCATTGGCAGATGTTTATTAAGCATCTCCTCTGTGCTAGAGACACTGGGGATATAAACCCAAAGAATGAAATAATCTTACTTAGAGTTTTCATTCTACTATTGGAGATAATATGTGCATCTATAAAGATATTTAGATAAATTCAAATAGAAGGTTGTTAGAATGGGAGGCCATTGGGGGAATTTGGAAGGGTAATGGTGCAGGAGTGCCTTAAAGGGAATAGAGATTCTTTGAGTTGGCTTTAAGGAAGGAGTGCTTTCTAAGTCCAAGGGACAACTGTACCAAAGGCATAGGGAGAGGAGATGGAATCCTGTGTGAAGAATAGAGAGAAACCTGGTATGACTGGATGGAGAGAGGGAAAGAGGAGTAAGGCGTAATAAAGCTAGAAAGCGAGGTCAGAATGGAAGGATTCAGTTTGATCCTTTCTCCCCCCAATTCTGTGGGATGTCTCCACTCTCCTTGTTGGCTATTCTGGGTCTGTCATGGCTGGTTCTCAGCTTCCCAGCACCCCTTGGGCTTACCCAACACTTGTCCAGCACTGCCACAATGCTGTAACTGTGCTTCTTTCCTGCAGGGAGGGCCTCAAATGCTTGTCAGCTAGTTTTGTCATCCTGCTGGGGTGCCTCAGCTAGAGGCTTGAGCTTGTCATTTGAACAAAACAAAAGAGCCTGATGAGTGAGGTTAAAAGCTGTTTCCTCATTCTATTTTCCTTTTCCATTTGCGAATGTTTAGCCTGGGAATATCTTCTGGGTCATCTGTTCCCCTGGTCTCCTCTTTGCTGAGAGGAGCTGTTGTTAGTGAGCCTCTTCTCATTTGGTGGGGGAGAGTCCTATATATCAAAATGTGCAAAATGATTCCTAATAATAAGGAACTTATGGGGCAACTCACAAGTGCCCACTACCTGATATGAGGTTCTTTGGGTGTTGTAACAGAAGTTGGATGTAATTCCTCCCCATGAAAACTTATAGGATAAAGAGATAAAGGAATTCACTGTTTATTTTGTTCCAAGGCCCTATACTGGCAAGGAGGAAACAGAGGTAAAACAGATTTTTTTTTCAGTTTTCCAGTCATTTACATTCTATAAATTGTCAATGCTCGTCCATTTTGACATGCACATCTCTAGCACATCTCTAGAAGGATAAATCTGAAGAGTTAAAGGCACTGAAATGAAAGTTATATTTAAAGGTAAAAATCCAAGGCACTATGGTATCTGCCTACGTATTTCACAGGGTTGTAGTGAGAGCCAAATGAGATGGCAGGTGTAAAAATACTCTGTAAAATGTAAAGAAGCACTCGTAAGGGATTTTCATCATTGTCATTATTAGGAATAATTTGCATCCTTGAGGTGTTCCACTTTTTCCTTAGAGGGATTATCTTTTTCCCTGAAAGCAAAGCATCTAGGACAATGACGGTGAACCTTTTAGAGGCTGTGTGCTGTGCCCTATCATGTCTGTCCTTCCCCTCCCAACCCTTCCACTCTAGACAGGGAGGGAGAAAGGGAGAGAATGGGCTGAGCACTCTGCTCAGGGGAGGGAGTAAATGCTTCCATTGGGCTGCTGGGCAGAGGGGTGGGCAAGTGTGGTGGAGAGGGGGAAGGGAGTGGCACCCCACCCCCAGTCCTGCTTTTCATGCCATTCGTTTGCAATCATAGATTTAGGATTTCTTTGTAGATTGGTGGGGAAGGATGTTGGTTAGAAAAACTGGGGACAAGCAAGGGATATCTAGGTAGAAGATAGTGGTATGCTGTAAAGATTTCTTAGAAACCTATTGGACCCAGTACAAAGCTCAGCTATTCTCCTGGACTTTAAGCTGAGCCCAGTGACTGAATTCATAGGGAAGTTAGGAGTAGATAAAACATTTCTGGTAAGAGAATTTTATTATTGATTTTGGCCAGTTTGTTTGCTTTTTGTACAAATGCCCAGAAACTGTTTTGTGAGATTCATTTTTAGAAACTTGAAAAAACTAATAGTGGCCTAGTTTAACTCTAGTTTTTTTATTTTGTTGTATGTTTGTTATTAATTTTATGACTTAAATATAGAAGAAATTTTAAACAAATACTGTCTATTTCACTTAAAGATCTATGATTCTCTTATTTAAGAAAAATATTTTACTTAACAGCAGGTTGCCCTTAACAGCTAATGGTGTACCCATTTGTGGTATCAGTATAGACCTTTCCATCATTAACCTGATTCAAACATCACTTTTTAAGAGTCTTGGAAGAAGAATATGTTATCATTCCTTTAATAGCCTATACTTCTCTATAACCTATATTCACCTGTTTATAATACAGGGATCTATACATTTTACTCTTGTCTAAGTCATTTTGTCGATTGTAGAGAAGCTGGGAGGTTTTTGAGGGACAGTACTTGGAAGCAGCAGCATTCCACCTCCTTCCCATCAAACCTCTGGGATAATGGACATCCTAAACTGCCACCAGCAGTTAGGTCACAGAGTGGCTGATGGTAAGGCTTCCCAATATTAAGTGGGTAAAGCCCTGCCTTACTGTTTTTTGCTTAGGCTCAAGTGGAAATCACAAAATTAAAGCAATTATTTTGTCTTTTAAGATTGAAAGTGTATTTTATACTTTCATCTACCCTAAGAATATGAACAGACACTACTATATAGAGTGATTAAGCCTCAGAAATAAAATGTTAAGACCTGAAAAAAACTTGAAATATTTCTTCTACCCTGCTTTCCAGACTTTACTTTCTTTGAAGAACTGCCCCAGCATGATAGGATAGCTACAATACAAGAGAATATATTGAATTGAGGGGAAAAGCTAGTAGGTCATATAAGCTGGAACATAGATTATGGGAAGGGGAATAATATGAAATATTTAGAAAGATAGATGTTACATATTGTGTAGGGCTCTAAATGCTAAACCAAACATTTTGTGTATTATTCTACAAGCAGTAGGAAGCTTCCTAAAGTTTATTTCAGGATAAGGAAATATCCCAACTTTTTGCTAATCCGTACTAATGTCTGGTGGCATAACTAATAATTTCAAAAGTGAGCATCTCAATCAAAACCTTTACTCCCTTTCCATCAGTTTCGAAGAATGCTAAGAAATTCGTGTACTCAAACTGTTGTGAATACCCATCGCTTTTTCTTCCTTAAGACCAAATTTTGGTATTTTGTTGTTTTTTAATTATCAGATGTCTTGTTTCCCAAATCTTTATTCATCTTTGTTCTTGCCTGTGTCTAAATTGTAGAAAACCTGAAATGAGCAAAGAGTTATTATAAGTAACCAGTTAGCTCAGTAACTTAATTCACTTTATTGGCCTTAATTTGTTGGTATACCCAAATTTCATGTGAATGTGTTAATATTTGCACTATTTGATAGGGTCTTACTCAGTGTATGAATCTTTATGACACCAGATTTAAAAATATATATATCAGGTTGATTGATTTCCACCTACTGAATTAATTAAATGGCTATTATGTTCCAGGTGCTAGTGATATGAGACAAAAATGAATCAGCCCTTAATCAAAATGTACTGAGGAACATATAATATGCAAATTCTCATTTGAAGGGATTTAGAGAAGGATAGGGGAAAGGGAGGAATAAGAAGAGAGAGGAGTGAGTCAGAGGTGGAGAATTCTGAAACGAAAAGTGAGTGCATTTTAGACTGGGGGTGAGGGTAGGGAGGTTTCTGCCAAGGAACAGAGACAATACAAGAGAGTATCAAGAGGTTGGGAAAACTAGCAAGCCACTTTAGTTGGAACATAGATTGTAGGAAGGCGTTATGAATAATAGGGAATATTTAGAAAGGTTGGTGTTAGCCATATTGGGGAGAGCTTTTAAAGGCTAAACTTAAGAATTGATGTTATTAACCTACAAGTGGTAGGAAGCTCCCTAGAGTTTTTGGAAAGAGATATGGTTAGATCTGTACTTTTTTTTTTTTTAAACCCTTAACTTCTGTGCATTGGCTCCTAAGTGGAAGAGTGGTAAGGGTGGGCAATGGGGGTCAAGTGACTTGCCCAGGTTCACACAGCTGGGAAGTGTCTGAGGCCGGATTTGAACCTACAACCTCCCGTCTCTAGGCCTGACTCTCAATTTACTGAGCTACCCAGCTGCCCCCAGATCTGTACTTTAGAAAGATAAATTTGAGAGCTCTATGGAGAATGGATCAGAGTGAGGAGGACTGGAAACAGGGAGACCTGTTAGGCAGCTCTAGTAGTAGTCCTAGTAAGAGGTTATGAGGCAAGCTGTTAGAGAGGTAGAATTGACAAGACTTGAAAACTGGAGAGAATGGAATTTGATAATAGTGGGGATTTGATTTAAAGTAGGTGGTAGTAGATGACCTTGATTTTCTTAGTCAAGTAAAAGATGCAAATGGGTGGTGGTAGGATGCTGAGAGATAGGGAGAGGGAGAAAAATAGAAAAATAAAATAAAAAAAGAATGCCATGTAGCATTGGAGATTAGGTAGCATAAATTCGTAGTGGATCCACTTAGTAAGTTATATAACTTACTCTAGTAGTATTACTGGGTGGATAGTGGGGTAGTAATTGACAGTTGCAATATGAGAAGGGGAGGGTGAGTGGGGATAATTGGAAAAGAGACTGAAGGATAGAGGATAGAGTTCAGTTGAAGTGTTCAATTATAAAGTCAGAAGTGAATGGACAAAACCATTTTTCCCCTTAAAGCGCCATTTCATAAAGGAAAAGATTTTCAGTAATCAAAAGTGAAAAAGAAAATTTTAATATTTGATTTTAAAATGTGTGATTTGCCAAGATAAAATTATGTAATCTTGAAATATATATTTTAGGGACTGATGATACATTTAATTAATATATTATGTTCATGTTTATGGCAGCAGTGGTAGCTTAGAATAGACTTGAAAATAAGAAAGGGTAGAGGAAGACCATGTTCACTTTGAAAAATTAAGTAAGTTGTATCTCCTGAAATAAAACCACTAGCCCTATGTTTTAATTTAAATGATTTCTACCAGCCTCAAATAAATGATAGATTTCCTCTCCCAAATTCATTTGTAGATGTAGACCAAAACCTGATGGTTCGTCTTCAGAAGGTGAATAATACCCTGTCCAGCCAAATCAGTCGCTTACACAATATCCGCACCACTGTGGAAGAGACGGGAAATTTAGCTGAGCAAGCTCGCACACGAGTCGAGAGCACAGAAAGGCTCATTGAGATTGCTTCCAGAGAGCTGGAGAAAGCGAAAGTGGCCATTGCCAATGTGGTAAGTGTTACTGTTGGAACTGGGTGTGCACCATGGTGACCTGCAGTATATTTTGTTACTGGGAGGGAAGTCATCAACTATTTTTACTCTTCTTTCTATCTATAGATCTCTATAATAAATTACTTTAGACTTTGAGAGCTGAAGTGGATCCTGGAGAAAATGTAACCCAATTCCTTCATCTTACAGGCACAAAAACTGAGAATCAGACAGTAGAAAAACTTGTCTGAGAACACAGCAAGTTATTTTAGAATTGGACCTGAGATTTTTATTCTCAGTCCATTATTTTTTTCCTTAGAGTACTTCATAGCCTTCCCTTGATGCCATTTTCTTAATGATAATAGAACTTTAGTAGCATTGCCCATAGAGTTGTCAAGAAATAAGCCTCATATTTGTTTTACTAGCTTTTATTTCCATGCTACTGGGAAACCTAGCATTCTGTTGATCTTTTATGAAAATAGAAGTGATACTTGGGTTTTGAAAATATCCACCACAGAAGTATAGTATAGAAAAGCCTTGTTTAGGCAATAGTTTATTTGAAGAAGACTTCAGTCTTAAAACTGACTGCATGCTCAGTGTGAGTCAAAAAGTGACAAAGTTAATGCCATCTTGGGCTTTCTAGTTGGAATAGAATAGAAAGGTATTTATTAAACACTGACCCTTTGCTGAGCACTGAGTTTTATAACCACTGTAGATACAAGTAGTCAAAGTAAAACAGTCTTTGCCCTCAAAGATTTCATATGCTAATTAGGGAAAACACCACATATATTTGAATTAGGGAAAACACCACATATATAGAGCAGTTGGAAAAGCCTGCTGGTCCTTAGGGTTTTATGGTTGTACTAATTGTAAATCCTAAGGATTATTTGGGTTGAAAAGGAGAGATTCTGTTGGGACCTGGATAGGTGGAATTGGATCTAGGGTCCTTGGAGGGAGAAAATAATTGAAAGAATGTTGAAATTTAGAGAGATGTTAATCTCACTGTATTCTGTGTTGGTCAGATCACAAATGGATTATTAAATTTAGGCTGTGACATTTTGAGAGGAACATTGAACATTGAATATGTTTAGAGAAGTATGATTAGGATGCTGAAGGGCCTGGAAACCATTTCATCTGATGAACAGCTAAAGTTACTAAAGATATTTAGCCTAGAGAAGAGACTTAATAGAGCTTCTGTCACTAACATCAAATATTTGAAGGACTATTTTTGAACCCAGAGAGGAGAACTTGGGCCTAGTAGTGGATAGAAGTTAAGGGGATGCAATTTTAACTTAATTTGAGGGAAAACTTTATATATTTGTATGCTTGCTATGTTCACGCAGAGACTGGATAAATACTTTTTGAAAATGAGTTGTAATGGGAAGGAATCATGCTTGGGTAGTCTCTGAGGTTTCTTTCAGCTCTTTAACAATTTTGTCATCTTCTTGAAGTTATTAGTAATATTTAATATGTAAGTAATATATAATAATATACATCTTTATAAGTGAAGCTATTGCTAAATAATACTATAACCTTACCATTGGCATTCACAAACACTTTTCAGTTCTCTCTGTTTTTGTTTTATTTCATGTTCAGTCAATTACCCAACCAGATTCTACTGGTGATCCTAACAACATGACTCTATTGGCAGAAGAGGCTCGTAAACTTGCTGAACGGTAATTTCTAGATTCAAGTATTATCAAGGTTTATGATTGGGCATGTTTTCCTGTATCCCTCCCCATATTTGTGCTTTTTTTTCCTCCTCATAACCAACTTTTAGTGAGTTACACTTTTTTTCTAACTTTTTTTTTCTGTTGTCATCAGTTAATTTTTATTGCTCTCACCTTTTCTTTGTTAAAATCATTGTAAAATCTCTGTCTTGGAGTTCAGAGTGTTCTGAGGCCTAGTCGAGAGAAAAAAAATTTTTTTGAGACATTTAGATCATTCCATCTTTTTATATTGATTTAAACATGGCTAAACTTAGAAACTTCAAGTTTTGGTGTATGTTTGTTTTTGGCTATGTGGCATGTAATGTTTAGTGAATTTCTGTTCATGTATCTATTGAAGATATAAAAAGATTAACATTGGAAAACTCCTGCTCATTCAAATAATTCTGAGTTGCTTTCTGAAAAAAATATAAACGGGGAACATAATTTTTAATATGGCTAACAAAGTAATATATAGTTGGGGTTTTGGAGAGTTGCTTTTATGACTAGATGAGAATGAAATATAATTTGTTTTAATTATAATTTGGTGCTTCTGAATTAATTTCGAACATTTGAATATAGCTTATCTCAAGTAATTTAAACACCTACCCCTATATGTTCTTTTTTTTTTTTTTAAACCCTTACCTTCCATCTTAGATTCAATACTGTGCATTGCCAAGGCAGAAGAGTAGTAAATAAAGGTTAGGTAGTGAGGTTTAAGTGACTTGCATAGGGTCACAAAGCTAGGCAGTGTCTGAGGCAAGATTTGAATGCAGGACTTCCCATCTCTAGGCTTTGTTCTCAATTCACTGAGCCACCTAGCTCCCCTCTCCTGTATATAATCTTTTGTCTATGTCTATGTATATTGATAATTTTCTAAGAAAATAATTTCACCCAACATAAGTACTCAAAGGAGTTAAATATGCCCATGTTATCACAAATTCCAAATTAGACAGATCTTTAAAAGTATTTCTGGAGTTTTGCTGAATTCAGTGACTATTTTTGAACATTAAGGATGATTCTATTGCTAAGAATGGTGCAAAATTATGTAATGCATAAATAATTTAAAAAATTTGACTCTTTCCTATAATAATTTGTCTTACTTTGACAGATATAGTTAATATCACAGTGTGTGATCCTCCCCTGCCCCCTAAACAGTAGAATATTTTTGACCTTTTCTTATTTCCTTATTTCATGACCATCTAGATCATGAATTTGGTCTGTCTTGATTTGCTGGGGCAGCAATAGAGATAACTGACAAGCACTTCAATCATGCTGTCTTTTATTTATTTTATTTTATTTTTAAACCCTTACCTTCTGTCTTAGAAGCAATACTGTATATTAGTTCTAAGGCAAAAGAGTGGTAAGGGCTAGACAATGGGGTCAAGTGACTTGCCCAGGGTCACACAGCTAAGAAGTGTCTGAAGCCGTATCTGAACCCAGGACCTCCCGTTTTGGGGCCTGGATCTCAATCCACTGAGCCACCTAGCTGCCCCCCATGCTGTCTTTTAATCTGAAGTTGCTGATGATTGGGAAGAATGTCTATGCTATTCATTTGTGAATCTTTTATTAATATACTAGTATTGGAGGCAGGATTGTCTTAGCTTGACAAATATTAACATCTGTCTTGAAGAGTTTTAAAATAGAATGATAATTAATCCAAATTTTTGATCTAATACAATAGATTCTTTTCATTGTGAACTCTGCCCAACACTTCTCTGTAGTTTAATTGAAATGTTTTACATATCTGGGATAAGCATAATTTTTCATGTAATAATTCTCATGGCAGCTTCTGGTTCATATTACTTGTTCTTTTTCTAACCTAGGCATAAAAAAGAGGCTGATGACATTGTGCGAGTAGCCAAGACAGCCAACGATACATCAACTGAAGCCTATAATCTGCTCTTGAGGACTTTGGCTGGAGAGAATCAAACAGCAAATGAGATTGAAGAACTTAATAGGAAGTGAGTCAATGTAAAAAGTGCTTGCTCTTGGTGACTGTGCAACAAAAAATGACATTCTGGTGTACTAGGGGGTATGTGCAAGAAAAGCTTTTACTTACTCATTTGAAATACCCTATAGCAGTAATGGTGAACTTATGACATGCATGCCAAAAAAGGCACCCAGAGATCTCTCTGTGGGCATGTGTAGGCCCCTGACTTGGCTGCCTGGGAGTCTGACCCTGCCTCTGAACACAGGGGTTGGGGCACTCCAGCCTCCTTTTACCATTGCAGGGCCAGAAGCCTGGCCCCACCCCCTGAACTGAACACAAGGGGAGGGTATGGGGCACTGGACCTGCCCCAGGCCCTGCCCCGAACACAAGGGTGGGTGGGACAGGGCATGGTTCACAATGGGAAGTTGGAGCACAAGCACCCAGCCTGAGGGAGAGTGGTTGGGCGGGGCATGGCATAGGGTCCCTANGCACAAGCACCCAGCCTGAGGGAGAGTGGTTGGGCGGGGCATGGCATAGGGTCCCTAAAAATTCCAAAAGGTTTGCCATCACTGTCCTATAGGAATTTGATCAGGGAAGCAGAGTTAAGTTAAGTTAAGCTTTTGAGTGTACTTGATGACTTATTGGAATTGCAGGGGGGCAGCTAGGAGAACTAGCCCTAGAAAGTGGAGGTGTCTTGGGTTCAAATTTGGTCTCATAGACTTTCTGGCTGTGTGACCCTGGACAAGTCACTTAACCCCCATTGCCTAGCTCTTACCACTTTTTTTTTGCCTTGGAAACAATACTTAGTATTGATTCTAAGATGGAAGGTCAGGGTTTAAAAAAAAAAAAAAGAAAAGGAATTATAGATAAAAGAATAATAAAAATATTTAAGCTGTTAAATAAGGAGGAGAAAACATGAGATAACTGTGGGTAGGTATGAAGGCAAGAAGAAAACATGCTAATGGACTGCAGAAACTGATGCTTGAAAGAAGAAGTTGATTGTTACCAAATTTTAGCATTTCACTGGCATCTTGCTATGCTATATCCTGCCAGTAGAATGGCAGCTATTTTGGGGGGTGGGACCAAATTTTCTTTTGTCTTTGTATCCCAACTCCTGTCACATTGCTTTGCATGTGGTAGGAACCTTTTGAGAACAATAGAAATGGTGGAAATGCTTTGACAAAGATTGAAATTTGTTTCAGTTCCATTAATATTAACTGTATGGTTACACAAAAGAAAATAGGGCTAAAATGTTACCTATAATTTATTATTTTTACTCTTCTTTTCCTAGTCTCTTATTCATGCTTTAAATTCTTCTTTCAGTATATCCCACAGGTTTCTCAAACTTGACATGTCTGAAATAAAACTTGTTCTCTTTCCTATTACTAAACAGTTAGGCGTGGCAGTGTATTGGACTCCTGCTCTAGACACTTAGTAATTCTTGTGCCCCTAGGCGTTAGGTTCAGTTTCATCTATAAAGTGGGTAATAGTAGCACCTACCTCCTGGGTTGTAAGGATCTGAGGGGATGATATGTAAATTGCTTTGTAGATTTTAAAGCAGTAAATAAATGCTAGCTACTACTATCTTTCCCCCCAAACCCTTCTTCCTCCTAACTTCCCTATTTCTTTTCAGGTCACCCAACCTGAACCCCCCCCATCCCTCACAGTCATCCAGGTGTAAACCTAAGCATCATCACCCACTCTTTGTCACTCATCCCCATTTCTGAGCGTTACACAGCCCTTGTGGATGGCAGCTCCATGGAGCTTTCACCTACATGCTTTTTTTTCCCACTGAAACCAACATCACCCCGACATTCCCCCTGGGTTATTGCAGTGGTCTCATCCTTGCTCTCCCTGAAACCTGTATCTCTCCAGTCTGTTCTCCTCATATCCTTTACAGTCCTGTCCTGTTCAAGAAGCTTCAGTGGCCAAATACAAACTGGGCCAAAATACAAGCTCCTGCATCTGGCCCTGAAAGCCATTTCCACTCTGACTTCACCTCAGCCCCTCTCCAAGCCTGTGTTCTGTGTGAACCCCCCAGCTTCCTGTTCCTCTGTGCACAGCCTTTCCTGACCCCCCTCATCCATCCAGTGTCTAAGCAAAGAAGCTACTTCTTGGCTTTGGAAGAGGAAATTCCCTCACCTGAAAGTTTCCTCTCCCAGGGGGATCCTGTGTCTATTCTCTATCCCCACGGGTGTTTATCTTTCCCCCTCCCCACTCCTAGTAAAAGGCAAGCCCGTGCTCCCCCTCCCCTTCTTTAAAGAAGTCCCCAGCCCCCCTCTTGCTCTGACCCTCACGGCAGGGGAGATGATAGCTCATGAGTGCTCATGGGGTGTACATCTGTTATTAGTTCAGTCTTATCTTCTGTTCCTTAGATATGAACAAGCCAAGAACCTGTCCCGAGATCTGGAGAAACAGGCCACCCGAGTGCATGAAGAGGCAAAACGAGCTGGTGACAAGGCCGTTGAGATTTATGCCAGTGTGGCCCAGCTGACTCCCGTGGATTCTGTGGCCCTTGAGGTATGGAGTCACACACAGACCTGCCCTGTGTACACATGGGCCATCTGGTGCTAGGGCCCTCTCAGAGTGCCTGGAGAAGAGATCTCCTTGTCCTGTTCCAGCTCTTCCTCATCACACTCACAGTGCCCCAGCCCAGTTATTCTCGCAAGTGTGCCTCATTGCTGCACTTTCTCTGATCTTGGAAAGTTATTCATGCCTACGATGCCTTGGTGCACACTGTTTGTTGAACAAAATAATGTTTGCTGAATTGAAATCATTTAAAAAACTAAATTGTTTTTCAAATGTAGCAGTTATATTTAAAATAATTTAATAATTATTAAACAATAAAAAGCCATTTAATACTATAGCACAAGTTTTTACAAAAGCACAAGCCTTTATCCAAGCAAATGGCCCCTCTGAATCTCCAACCTCTTGCTTGATGTGCCCATCCAGGATATCCTGCCTGTACTTCACTGCAACATGTCCAGAACCAAGCCTGTCTTCCCCCTAAACTTCCCCTATTTCTTTTTGAGCCATTAGCATCCTCTAAGCTAGGCATATATAGAGGATTTAGATTCAGGTAAAATTGAGTTCAGAGCCTCTCAGACATTTAGTAGACTCTGGACAAAGTCACTTAAATTCTTCTAGCCTGCTTCCTCATCTTGGATGCTCTGACAACTCTCTGACCTACTTCTCTCTCCTAAATTTAGGGATGTGTATAGTATTTATCTGTCTTTAAGGCTTTAGCTCAGGACCCCCCTCCCTCTACACTATCCTTGGCTAAAATTGTTTTCTTCCTCCCTCAAAAGGCTCTTTGTCTATCTCTTTTTTGCTTTTTCACATATTTTACCCCTTTGTACATGTCATATCCCACCACCACTCTCCAGTAAAGTACAAGTTTTGTGAGAGTAGGCCATTTTTCTTTTTATCTCTAGCTCTCTAGCCCAGTGCCATGTATTAGAAGTACTATTGTGTTGAAGAGTATAAATGAAAATCTGTATTTTAATATATTAGATTTAATTGAAATAAGCAACAGTAGTATCGGCGCTCTCTGCTATTTCTAAGGAGAATTTGAATAAAAGAATCATACTAAGATGTCTTGGATTAAAAGGATGGAACCAGATGGTACTTGATATCATCTCTGTACTCTCCTAATTCCCAACAGGTTCTCCAGGTCTGTAGGACTGAGTTTTCTTCAGTCTGCCTATTACTTTGCTGGCATCACAAATGCATGTGCACACAAATACACAGAACATGTTTGTGTTATCAAAGGTGGAACTTATTGCCTCACAAAGATTTGTTTGGCATTTTTAAGGCACTCAATTTTGCCACTAAAATGACTTCATCACATCCTGGCTTACAGATCATGACCCATTCATTATCTGTGAGTTTGCACTGTGAGCCTTAGAGACTTCAGAACTATATTCTTCAGAAATTTCATTGCTTTTTTAGAATTACTTGATCATTTTTATTTGTTTTTTGAAGAACGAGGCTAATAAGATAAAGAAGGAAGCAGAGGCACTGGACCAAATGATGGACAAGAAGCTGAGGGACTATGAGGACCTCCGGGAAGACATGAAAGGCAAGGAGCTTGAAGTGAAGGACCTCCTGGAAAAAGGAAAGACAGAGCAACAGGTGAGACCATTGCATGAATTACATGACTGAACAATTGGGCCACCTCTGTAATGTGAGCCAACAAAAATGTGGGAGTGGGAATGCTAATTGATAGATTGCTGTTGTTGAATGGCCACAGGTACTACACTTGTGATGGGCCTCAGTGATGAGAATAGAAGGTTTTGTTTGAGAGTCAGTCACTGCTCTATTATGTGTTTGTAGACTGCAGACCAACTCTTGGCCCGAGCTGATGCTGCCAAAGCTCTTGCTGAGGAAGCTGCTAAAAAGGGGAAGAATACATTACAAGAAGCCAATGACATTCTCAACAACTTGAAAGGTATCAGAGAAAACCATTGGGACAGAGAGATTTGTCATCTTCCTTTGTTGCATCACACTTGTCTTCATGTGTCTTAAAGTTGGACATGTAATGATAAATGAAAACTGCCATTTTTAATTTCTTCTGCTAAACATCAGTTTTCCCCTCATCCTCAATCCTGAGGACATAAGATTGTAAAACTAACAAAATTACTGATTTCCTGTGCTGAGGAATTACTGAGGCCTTGTGCCCTTTGCTAAAAGTTATTTGCAGTTCTAGGTTACAGTATCATTCACTGCCTTTCTTAGATATGAAAATGCAAAAGTTAAAAAATATTCACTGCAGAAGGAAGAAATACAGTCAGGTGGTTAGCTACTCTTCAACATGCCCATCATCTTTTGCTCTTTTCCTAAGCTTCTTGTCAATTCAGGCTTTGTTTATCTTGTTTATCCTTTATTTTCTTGGCTTTATGGAATTTGTCTTGCAAAGTTCTGTGGAATCTTGCTACAGTGTCTCCTGATTGTCAGTAACTAATAAATGCCATTTAGATTTTGATAGACGAGTAAATGATAACAAGACAGCAGCAGAGGAGGCCCTAAAGAAGATCCCTGCCATCAACCAGACAATTGCTGAGGCCAATGAAAAGACACGAGAAGCACAACTGGCCCTGGGAAATGCGGCTGCAGATGCCACTGAAGCTAAAACCAAGGCCCATGAAGCAGAAAAGATTGCTGGGTCTGTCCAGAAGGTGTGTATTTTGGCATGTCCAAACAAAGGGATTTTTAGTCTTCTATTCAATTCCTTTTTGCTTCCTCAGTAATAAAAAATCACATGACCTTTTATCTTTAGTTCTAATAAAATAGTTTCTTTACCCGTGAGACCCAGAGCAAGTCACTTAATCTCTGACTACCTTAATTTGCTCATCTGTAGTAATAGCACCTACCTCCCAGGGTTGTTATGAGAATAAAATGAGATAATATTTACAAAGTGCTTTTAAAGCCTTTTAAAGTAATCTATAAATGCCAGCTATTATCATTTTTCTATTGAGTTAGTACTGTATTTAACAAGGTACTATTTTAGGAAATACAGTTGTCTAGGCTGAAGGGGTCGAGGGCATAACTGTGAAGAGGTTTCTTTATATTGACGTTTCTTTGACCTGGAACTTATTTCCACTCTTGAAAATCATTGTAAAAGCTTGTTTTTCTAGCTTTTATATAATTCTTACTTGAGGGTTTGTTTCTTCATCTAGTTAAATAGAAATGGTAAGATTGTGACTTATTCTGCTGTTCTATAGCCTTTATTATTTGATTGTTACTCTAGGCTCTTTGAATATTCAGGTCCTTAGTTTTTGTAATACCTAGATGATAGGGTTAAGATAAACTTATCATAAGGATAAATTATCCAGAGATTGACACTTGGTTATTGGCATTGCCGCAGGTATCAAAACATAAATAAGGGTTATGTTCTGCTTCCAAGGTCATTACTAGTTTCCAGAATATCAGTGAAAGATAATATAGTAGGTTATAGTTTAAAATTTTTTTGAGAATTAGACATTTTAATTATTTCATGAAGAATAGAAGCAAGAAAATGTCTTAGAACAGAACCAAAAAAAGTGTAATATTTCTGTGTTACTCCTAGAATGCTACCAGTACCAAAGCAGAGGCAGAAAGAACTTTTGCAGAGGTTACAAGTTTGGATAAAGAGGTGGATGAAATGTTGAAACAGTTACAAGAAGCAGAAAAGGAACTGAAGAAAAAGCAAGATGATGCCGACCAAGATATGATGATGGCAGGAATGGTGAGTGATTTTTGGTGTCTTTCTTTGTACCTGATCACCCCATGAGAAGTAGAATGCTCAGCAGGAAAGTCCAAGTGCATCCCAGGCTTCCATTCTTCAAGCACTGACTCAAAGAACAGGATAGTCTCAACACTTTCTGGCAGATATTTGTGGTGCAAAGATGCATAGCTTTATATAGCCCAATAGTTAATACCATACCAACGTGTGCAAACCACCTCCCCTCTACCCTTCCCCCAGCTAGTGCTGCTTCCCAGGGTGAAGAATTGCCACAGATTTGACATTTTTTGAAAATGAACTACTTCATCATAAATATTATTTCCCACAACTATGGAAAATAGTTCATAATATGATGTAAATAAAGTCATATATATGAAGCTTGGGAAAGGACAGAAAAGAAATTTAAAGCCAAGGTTTATAATTTTGAAGGACTTTATTGTAATTCAAGATCAAAGAGGCAAATATGTAAACCTAGATAATAAAATAATCCAAATATAAATGTATATTTTAAAATACTCACTTTGAGGAATCTCAAAAGACCTTCCCTACTACTTAGAAGAAGGACATTTTCGTGTGGGAATTAGTTAGCTAGAATAAGAAAGTATTGTACCTGTTAATAAAATTTAAAGAAAACACTAGAAAAGTTAAAACAAACCAGCTCTCCTTATGTTCTGGTATTTTCCATAGAAAGATGTATTGTCTCAAGGAGAAATTCTGTTGGATTCTCTTTTTGCAATATGTGTCTTAAAGTGTAGACTGCATAAAAATATATATACATATATAAAGTTTGGGTCGATGGTAGAGAAAAACATTTAAATTACATGAGGAAAATAGCTTTTTAAAAAACTTGAGTGTTAAGGAGTACAGACATAGAAAAGACCTTAAATCTAGAAATATTCTCTAGATTTCTCTAGCCCTTCTGAAGAGAGAGTAAGTTGGACAGACCTTGCTGTTTGCCTAGGCTGCTGCTTTAAGTATATATATTCAGGGTTTGTTGAGAAATAATTACCCTGTGTGGTGGGTGGTGTTGGTGTTTGCAATTCTGAGTATTGGCCCAGAGCAAGAGAGCAGTTCTCCAAGGAGCCTGTAGGGGCCTGATAAAAACCCAGTGGTTTGGATGTAATCACAAAGAAAATATTTCTTATGGATTTTTCCCTATGTTTTATTTGTTTTCCTTTGTCTCTTTCAGAGGAGTAAGGAAGGTGCTAGGAAGTAGCATGTTCATCTAGGGGAGTTTGAAGCAGATGCCCTGAATCCGGGCTCTGTTCCTGGGGACTTTGGGGGTATTTCTTATCTCCTCTGAGGCAGTGTTTTTTCATCTGTGAAATCAGAGGGTTGTGAAAAGGGGCTTCTGAGGACCTTTACTAGACCATTGAGCTTGAGTATTAAATCTTGGGCAGATGTCTTGATTGGATTGTTAAAGGGATGTTTGGGGTTCTTATGGAAACCATGATCATTAGGAATCAGTGTGTAAGCCCATTAAAAATGTTATATCTCAATTACTAGATTAAGAAAATATGGAGATCCTAGTGTATCTAGGTCATCCTTGAGGCATTTGAACAAAGTCTTACCTTTTATCCTTATGTAGAAAATCCACATTTCATAATCCCATTCATAGATAGGTGAACCACTTTTCACAGAATTAAGTACTCAAGTAATGGCCCATTGTCACCGCACATAGCCAAGCATGCCTTGCCTTTTCTATCTCCCATCTTTTTGGACCCCTTCTTCACTTTCCTTCACATTTTAGTTTAGGCCATCAACAGAACTTGCTTCCATTGCTGCAGCTGCCTCCTCATTTATTTCTCTGTTTTGGGTCTCTTCTCCCTCTAAATCTTTTCTCCACACAGCTGCCAAAATGATTTTCCTGAATTATGTAGATCTGACCTATTGTCTCTATGATTAAATATAAGCTCCTTTGTCTAGTTTTGAAAGCCCTTCACATCCTAGCTCCCAGTCTATCCTTGCCTTTTTTTTATCTATTATGAACAAGCCCACCCTATTCTGCAGTTGTGCAATCCAGCTAAAATGACCCTTTCTCTGTTTCTCACAATTCTCCATCCCCTTGCTCTGTGTTGGCTATCCACTTTTACTTCATAGAAATCACCGTCTTCTCCATAAGCTTTTTCCTTATTCTCTTAATAATTCCTTATGCTCTCTATCCCTAAACCCTTATATTTATTCTTTTAGATTTGTTTTTTTCTTAGAATGTTAGCTCCTTGTGGCTAGGAATTATTTCTTTCTTTGTATTTGTGTCCTCCGTTCCTGGTGCTTAATAAATGTTTAAATATTGATTGATTGCCAACCCTGAGAGAGGTTTTTTAGTGAAATACACTGGTTCTCTTCTAATCTGCCAAATTACTTCAATAAAGTTATAGATGGTATACTTATCAAAATCATAAGTAATATAAAACTGGGAGGAGGAATAGCCCCATATATTGGATAACAGACAGAGAGTCTAAAAAGATCTTGAGAAATTATAAAGGACTTTAGAGTCAGCATTTAAACTGACAAGACAACATCCGTTTGAGTATTTGAATTAGATCTACCTTAGACATAAAAGCTCAGAACAAAACACCAAGATTTTTGTTGGCAAAGAATGTTGAAGGGCTTTGGTAATGAGAAATTGAGAATAATTGAATAAACTCAGCAGGTCAGGTGCTTTCTCTCTTAGTGAACAAACAGTGCTTTTGAAAGTCAAAAGGATTTTCAGAAATACCTCTTTAAATACATAGTTGTTTCTTAAATATCTAAATTTTACTTATAATACGCAAGACATATCATACAGGGAACTAAACCTTAAAAATTTGAATTTTGAAAATTAAAGCTGACATGGAGTTTTTCCCACATGGATGATGAAAGTGCAGAAAAGATTGCCTCTAGAAAAAGTCTGCTGCTAGAGTGCTCAATATCTTCAGATATTTATTCAGGTATACAGGAGCATTGATCTGATGGTAATTTTGCAAAGTGGTTTTTCAGTGGCAAAGTACTCAATAGAGGGGTAGCTAAATAATTTACATAGTCTTTTCAGTTAATATTAAGGACTTAATGAACTGGAAAAGTCTGAAAAATAATTTAGCCTAAAATATTACGCCTCAAAGGATTAGAATTAGTGACAGTATAGAACAGTAGAGTCAAACTCAAATAGAAATGGATCCATGCAGGCTACTTATTGACTTAAAAAATCAAAATAATATTATCTGTTGTGTTTTCATTTATTTTATTAAATATTTCCTAATTACATTGTAATCTCATTCTTGGTTTCAGAAGTTTTACTGTCTTCAATCTTGACATCTATCTTACTAGCTTTGTTTCAAGTTCTTTATGTTTTCATTTACCAATTAGAAGTTAAAGAGTTCCCTTCCCACATTTAATTAAACTTAGTAGTTTTCAAGATTAAGAGATTGGGAACAGACATAAACATTCCAAAAATGAATGAACCATTGAAAAACATTATTGACTCTTTGAGCTTAGGGTTTATCATAAGGGTGACAGAAAACATAAATAGAGCTTTAGATTCAATAGTAAAATAAATTTTTTTAAAGCCTCAAAAAATTCTCTTCAGTTTGATGAAGAGAAGAGAACATGCTGATGTAGGACAGCTGCTGAAAGTGTAAAGAGGGGTAAAACTATTTCTTTGTAAATCCCTTATTCTGGATATTTTCTTGTAGCAATCCTAAATTGAAAATAATAGAATTTTACTCTGTTATACAACCATCTGCCATGTTCTCTGATGAACATTAGGAACCCTGAAAAAGTGATAGGGGATAAAAATTTCAACCATAACTCTAAAAAGTGTAGTTTGAAACATTAGCTCATGCCAGGTATTTCAGAATCACTTATTTCTGTGTTTGCTAGATTTATTTGGATCAGTGAAACCATCTGTTTTCTAATATTTAATGGCTTCCGTTTTGATCAGTTTCCTGTGACTCAGATACATTATATTTATTCAAGTGTCATGGAATTTTCCCTATTAATTTTACCTTTGGGCTTATTCTGAATTTGAACAATATTGTTACAAATGATTTTATTTTCTTTAGCAGGGTGGAGTGAAGAGATTTTGGTATGAAAATACTTAGGATTAGCACAATATGGCTTTTTAGCAACTATGACTTCTGTGATAATCCTTTGTCTAAAAAGTTGTTTTCCCATAGAAGATGAAAAAAATTTGTTCCTTATAGATCTTATCATGTTTTTAGAATAAAGGAGCACTGCTCTCTTACTCTCTTTGCTGCCCCCCACACCATGAGCTACAAATACCTTGATTTCTTGAAAGTGGTGACAGATAGGCCTAGACTTAATCTTTAAAAGGTAACTTCAGAGGGTGTCTCCATATTTAGCAGTATTCTGTGGGATAGATTTTAATGATTCAAACCTCTTTACTGAAAGATTTAGAAAGAAGCCATCTCCTAGAAGGGAGAAATTTGAATTTTGTTAGTTGGTAAAGAGAACAAATCAGAAAGTAATAAGGGAAGGACTTTTCAGGTCCAGGATTACAGAATCCTCTACCATTAGAAAGTAAATTCCTTGAGGGTATTGATTGTCTTTGCTTCTCTTTATATCTTTATTACTTAGCACAATGACTGACACTTACTAAATGCTTAATAAATGCTTGTTCATTTAAAAAAAATCAGAAAGATCTTTCTACATATTGAGAAAAGAAAAAGGAAGGAGATTAAAGCCTGTTGTTGTTATTATATCAATATAATTCATATACTTTTTTCCTATAGGCTTCACAGGCTGCTCAGGAAGCAGAGATTAATGCAAGAAAGGCGAAGAACTCTGTTAGTAGCCTTCTCACTATTATCAATGACCTCTTGGAACAACTTGGTATGTACACAAGCGTGACCATTTCAAACACTGTATAGCATCTAGGATAGGGCCATGTTGGGGCTGCTCCCCTCCCCCTCTCCACTGCCCCTCTGTCTAGCAGCCCAGTGTGAGCACTTCCTTCCTCCCTCCATCTTTCCCTCCGCTATCTGGGGTAATTTGGGGAGCTCACAGGCGTCTTGTAGGTGCATTTTGGACATGCCATCTCTTAAAGGATCGCCAACACTGGGGTAGTGAATCTGGGTGTTTTTCTTCACAAGGCAGATTTTATGATTAGTCCTATCTGATCAGCAGTTACCCTAAAACAATTCACTAAATTATTTATACAATGTTTTCACTTTTTTTCTTTAAACTGCCTCCTGTCATGAGTGTTAGGCATCTAAGACCCTTTCTTTGAAGGTTAGGAGTACATAGCAATCATTGTAAAGAGAACTTGTTTCCTTTAGGAAATGTCTTGCCATATTGCTACTTTATTAATCTAGCATTTTATTAAATGCTTACTTGGCATTTAATATTAATATATTAAAACCTCTTAATATTAAAGAGCACATGGTTCACATTGTTAGTGTTTTCTTCTCCTCATTCAAGCCATTGCAACAATTCTGGTATAGTGAAAAGAGCCCTAGGATGAGAGTCAGAAGACCAGGTTCTTGTTTCAGAGTGACCACAAATTATTTGTATGCTCCTAATCTCTGTAGGTCTTGGTTTTCTTATTTGTAAAAGAAGAAGTTTGGTCAATAATAAGTCTATATTAAAATAAAGAGATTTTTCTCAGATTATCCTACCAGGTGGATGATGTCAGTGCCATAGATAGAATGATCTGTTTAAGAGGAAAGGTTACAATCAAAAGATCTCTTCAGAAAGGTCCTAGACCTTGCGTCCTTGTCCACAATCCCTCTTTGTGCTCACACACACATTTATATGAAGAAAATAAAATAGATGGTGAAAGGAAAAGAAAGTTGAGCTTTCAGGAAAACTTAAATATCCTGAAATATTTTTAATACTTGTTTGAGACAGAATAAGCTTCATTCTGAGGCAGTTTTTTTTTTGACTCTGTCTAAGTGCATTCAATGATTAAATTACCAAACTATGTCATTACAAAACAGTTGTACCAATCATAGAGCCCTACAGCAAGGAGAGTTTTATAAGCTTCTGTCATCTCTTAATTTCTTATCTTCTATTTTCTTAAATTAGGGGGTGTTTCAAGTCTGTCTCAGACTGTTGCAGTCATTAGTTTGCCAGCAAGAAAGATAGCTGTTCCATGATAGTATGTTTTCACTGCTTCGCTAATATTAAGAACATCTCTTAAACTCTCTGTCTAAGCTTATTATGGAAGACTGACCTGTCAAAAGTCTCCCCTCCTAGATTTAAAATTAAACCTAAATGTACCAGCATTTTTAGGGTGGTAACTCTTTAGTTTCTCCTTTTACTTCTATTTCTCCCAAAACACTATAATCCCAAGAACTGGTCTGCTTTGCCTTGAGTAAATCTTTTGGGAATGGGGAAGACTGAAGGTAGTCACAACAGACTACATATTATATAGCTGGCCTTCCACTGTGAAAATTAAATGACCATGGAAATCCACAAGTAGAGTTTGAAGTCCAGAACATTTATCCCCAAATTAGAGCCGTTTTTTGCTTATTGTTGTCTTATTAGTATATCTGGCATATGGTAAGCACTTCATAAATGCTTGTTAATTTGTTTTGAGAGAATATTTTACAGAAAACAGAAGTGAATATGTTTTCTCAAACAAAACCATATAAAAACCCCACTGTTAGTTTGTGTGTTATGAATCAGTCCAGCTGGAATGAGGAAAAAAGTGTTTATACTTTGCATGCATTGTTTATATCCCATGTACTGTATCACTAATCTAGAAGTCACATTCTGTAGGGCTCCTTCTGCCTAGTTAAAGCTGCTGCGCTCCATTTGCTAAAAGCTACAGGAGGTTTGTTGTATCATCTAAGTCTTTTCCTCAAACTGACTTCTTTGTCTCCGTACTTACTTACTTTAGGGCAGCTGGACACTGTAGACCTGAACAAGCTGAATGAGATTGAGGGCACCCTGAACAGAGCCAAAGATGAGATGAAGGTCAGTGATCTAGACAGGAAAGTATCTGATCTAGAAAATGAAGCCAAGAAGCAAGAAGCTGCCATTGGGGACTACAACAGAGATATTGAGGAAATTTTAAAAGACATTCGCAACCTTGAAGACATTAAGAAGAGTTTGCCATCTGGTTGCTTCAACACCCCTTCCATTGAGAAACCCTAAAGGCATGTCAGCAGGGTGGGAGTTGGCCTTCCTGCAATGACTGGTGGAGTGATGGTGAGGCTGTGGAGCACCTTCACACACAGATGACTTTCTTCAGACCCCAACTCTCCGCTGCTCTCAGTCACTATTCTTTATGAACCAGGAAAAGTTGCAAAGTTCAAAGAGAAGCAAATTAAACTTCTATCTTTGGGCATCAATGGGTTTTCTTTTATAAAGTCTCTCTCTTCCACCCAAAATACCCTGCCTTACCTACACTCTTCCTTTTGATTTGCACAAGGACACAAAGTGTCCTGGAATACAGTACAGTGGTATAAATGCAACTGTATATATATCATTGTATATATAACAAGGCACAGAAAGCATCCACTCTTGCTTCTCTTATTGCCACCTAAAAGAACCTCTTCGGTCCTAGTCAGATCTCTTCATTTTTTTTTTTTAATGAAGGAAATAGAGTGGCTACTAAAGTAGCAATGGGAAGGCTGGAATAGCCTCATCTCTAGAGAAAGAAATGATTCTCTGGAGCCCTGCCCCCTTGTTCAGCAGAATTGTAAAGAAAATAAACATCCCTGTGCCAAAAGTAGTGTCCAGTTAGAATTTTGGTAGCAGTCTACCAAATGTTTTACCATCTGTTCTGAGTGCAATACACTGAGCCACCTGCTGATAAAAAAAGATGCTATTATTTATAATGTTGTATACTAGGCCATAGGACAGAAGAAGTGGGTTGAAAGTTTTTGTCAAAAATCACTCATGGCCTGAAAAGCAAAAGATTTCACAAATCTTTGTCAGTCAGCTAATTCATTGGGCTGGCAGCTTGCAAAAAAAAGGATCTGTTTTGCATTCACCAAAAGACCTGGATCCCTGTATGTAGAGTTAATACAGAGAGATTTTAGGTAAGAATGACATAACCACTAAAGTCTTTTTTTTTTTAAAGAAAGAAAAATAATTAAATTAGTACTTAATTTTTTGGAATATGTAATAGTTTTGGAGCTAGGGTTGAATTATCAAGCAGAATAATTGGTCATTAAGAGCTTGGTTTTTTAAAAAAAAATGTTCACATTTCTTCTTACAAAAGGATAAAATTGTCAAGTTCCCTTGCCCTCTCCTGGAGAGAGATAAAATGCTAAACCCTTTAGTCCCATCTTTTTCCAGTGTTCCCACTGTCTAAAATCACACCAAAATACCCTGTTTGTGTTTAAAGTTTGGTGGCTTCTCAGTTGCACTCAGTATGTCACACAGCTGCCACTTCATCTAGAAACCTCCACCTCATAATTCTAACCTATTGAAAACTCTTTTGTGTTGAAGGAAAGCCTTTAACATGGAGTTTCCTAGTAGGCTTTTCAACTTTTTATCCTCAACCCTGTGGTTTTTCTCCATAGATCACAGTACAATGGCTCTCCTCTTACACCCCCACTCCCTGCCTTTGAGATTCATATATAGCCTTTAACACTATGCAACTTTGTACTTTGCGTAGCGGGGAAGAAACTATTATCTGACACACTGGTGCTATTAATTATTTCAAATTTATATTTTTGTGTGAATGTTTTTGTTTTTGTTTGTTTCGTTTATCATGATTATAGATTAAGAAATTTATGTAAATATACTGGGTCCTGTTTCCAGAATGACAGTGTCTGTTCTCCTCTTCCCTCCATATTTCCTTTTAACCACCACAACAATTTGCATCACACTTTTCTCAAGCCTCTTACTGTTTCTTCTGTTTATAATTCCTCTGGATTAGGTTTCTCTTCCATTGCCCTCCTTTGTACCCATTGCCTTGTGTTTGCAGTATTTGTAGTCTATAGAAGTAGTAGTTAATTGTTTATCTGAACATGCAGTTCCCATAGAGAAAAGAACCCCTGAGACATCCTTTCCCTCCCACTCCCAGATCCAGCACCAGGTTATCCTGAACAATTATTCCCACAGACTGTAAAGTCCCTCATGTCTGTTATATAATAGCAATGCTAGATTGACTTGTGTGTAGTGGCATTAGGGGGTGCTACTCTAGGGGTCTGCAGCACCATTATGGGTCCAGGTAGTAGTGTATTTCCTGGATGTCATCCCTGAGTGGATGTACGTGAAATGTGAGAGCTTCATTATAGACTTCCATAAGGCATCAGGGACAGTGCTATAGGAGGGTACATGGGGGAGGATACTTAGCCTTTGCATATGCCTCTCCCTTTGCTATCCCCTAGGGCATGCTAGAGTTTACCAAAAATTCTATGACTTGGCATTCCTCTGCCCTTTGACACCTCTGTATTTCCCCAGGCCTCTCTTGCTACCAGAAAACCAGTTCCTTTTTTACGCCAAGTTTTCACGTCAGTATTTCCTGACCAGCTTGTGTAGTAAGGTGGTCATATCCTAACTCTCATCTCCTGGTCAAGGCTGCAGGAAAAGACAAAAGAATCTGCCAGCATAGATTTCCTCTCATCCCTCAATATCAGGTGCACACCAGCTTGTCTTGGGCCAAGGTCAAAGACTGTTGCCTTTCTGTTTTCCCTTCTCTCAACTCTGTGGTGGTGTGTTTTTTTTTTTTTAAATTTTAAGCAGAATTTTATTTTTTAAATAAAGATTCTTTATAAGAAAGTTCTTCAATTACACTCCTGCATTACAGCCATTATTACATTGTAGAGCTATCTGTTCTTTGTGTAACGACTTTGACAATGTGGCTATCACAGAGAATGTATGAACACGGCTGTTCTTTGCCTGGAATTTGCTCCTTTTTAATCTTGACTGTGGCCTTTTTTATGTGCCTTCACTATAGCTTCTTGCCTTAATCTCTGCAGTCTTGCTGTCTGGGGAGGTGAACAAAATGCAACACTTGGCGTTTTTTTTATGTATAAAACAGTATTTTTATTTATAATAAAGTCTGAATATTTGTAACCCCTCATATACTTGGTGGTGGTATCTGAATATGCTTTTACAGAAAGAAGGGAGAAACTTTCTTATAGGAGGAGTAGAAATTTTTTTTTAAGTGGTAGAGAGGGGGCAGCCAGATGGATTGAAAGCCAGGTCAAAAAGCAGAAGGCCTTAAGTTCAAATTTGACCTTGGACATTTCCTAGTGCAATGATAGCAGACCTTTTAGAGACCACGTGCCCAAACTGCAACCCTCACACTGCATGTGAAGCCCCTACCTTACCTCAGATGGGAGGGAAGAAGCTCTCCCATTGGGCTACTGGGCAGAAGGGTGAGTGATGTGAGAAATGCCCTCAGGTACGTGTGGAGAGGAGCACGGGAGCAGCCCCTCCAGCACATGTGCCATAAGTTCACCAATATGGCCCTCGTGTATGACCCTGGCCAAGTCATTAATCACACACACACACACACACACACACACACACACACACACACACACAAGATTCTGTATCACAGTATTACACTTATGCTGCTGGAATGAAAGGTGACCAATCATAGTGCTGTGTTCTGTATCTTGGGCGCTGATTGACTTAGTGACTGTAGGTTAATAAGAGTGTGGAAAAGGTTTATAGGAGAATGGGCCTTAAAATATATATATAAATAATAAATATAATGCCGTTACTTTGCAGATTTTCACCTATTGCAGGGGTCTCTCGGACATAACTCCTATGATAGGTGAGGGATCACTGTGTTATATCTCATTTGATTCTCACCACAAAATGTTAAGGTAAATATGGGAGTTATCCCCATTTTATGGAAGAGAAAACAGAGGCTCAAAGAATTTACCTTGCCCATAGATGACACATCTAGGAAGTGTCACAGGTAGATTTCAAACCCAAGTCTCCTGATTCCGAGGTGAGTACTCTATCCACTATAATAAAGCAGTGTACGTCTTCCAACGATGAAGATTTTGGCGATGGGGAAATCCATTTGTCACAAATTCTGTCTGTATGCAAGGATAGGATTCCCAGCTATCACGTTAGGATAGCATAACTGGCTAGTGTATCTCTCTTTTGGAAGAAACAAGTTCTAACACCCTGAGCTGAAAGGGCATATGTCAGTAGATGGGTGACTAGTGCCCTCTAAAGCTTTCGTGGAGGAAATTTCCATGAGAAGATGCCCACAATATGTCCCTACATGTCTCCAATAGTTACGTCATGGTTGGTCAGAGTGGATCCAAAGAACACACAGATTTGGGGCTTTGTAGTGGTGGGATCTGAGACTCAAGTTTCCAGATCTTCCAGATTCACTGGTAGCTTCTATAAAAAGCAGTAAGTCTCAACCCTTGATCTTAACCCAAAGAGACCAAGTAATAGGAGTCTTTATAGGATATTAAAAAAAAAATCTGAATGACCAACTGAGTGACTTCAGTCTGTCCAAACTTGCAAGATCTAGAAGTTCAGAGATAACTGGTGAAGAAACCAAAAAAGTGGAATTTTCTTCAGAGTGTTAAAGGACATAAGTTAATTACCTGTATTCCATAGGTTCTTCCTAAATGTACTTTGACCTTTTGGTTTCCAAAAAGTGATTTAAATGCCCTTACTTGTTTTCCGTTTTTATGTTGTGACAGTAGTACTTTTAAACTTTGATTGCCTTCTTTCAGGGATTAGGGGTTTCTTTGAGGTTGGCTGCATCATAATCTCTCTATTCCAGTATCATATAAAAGGTTAATTTTTTCAATTGCACAGGAGACATTTCTTAAGCACCTCCTGTGTCCAGAGCTCCGTGCTCGGGGAAATATAAAAACATGGTACCTAACTTATAGTCAAGTAAAGGGATTGGACACAAATAGATAAGCATAATAAATGATATGATGAGAATTTTAATACAAAGTTGTGTGCGATACAAGAAGGGCACAGAGATCACCCCTTGGTCTTCCTATTTCCATGATGCACATGGTTTCTTAATGGGCGTGCCTCTCTTGAGGGAGTATGGATGGGGCTGTGCAGGCTTCTTTCCATAGGTCTCAGTCTGTGTGTGTACAACTGTCTTCTCTCTTCCTGGCCTTACAGCTCTGATCTGCAGGCTGAAGTCCTTACTGTCTTTGGCCATCTCTTAAATGCCATGCCCCAAAAGTTTATCCTCAGGTGTAGGTATGAACAGCAAGAACTTAGGGGCAGCAAGTACTCCGGCAGAGCTGGTTCACAGAATTATAGCATTTTATAGCCGAAAAGTGGCCATCTGGTCCAACCCATACCCAAAAAAAGAATCCTGGATTCAAATGCCTCCCAAGTAACCAAGTAGTAAAAGACTTGAGAAGGGGGAACCCATTGTCTCCTAAGGCAGACAATTCAACTTTGGGATAGGTCTGATTGGAAGCTTTCAAACAATCCTAAATTGGACTCTTCACAACTTCCATTTCATGGTTCCAGTTCTGGGCTCTTTCTCTTCTGTCTGGTCTTTCTCTTCTGTCGCATCCTTTCACAGGATACCTCTCCCCTCACCCTAAATATGCAAGCATTTTCCAGGTCTTGTCAATCCTACCTCCACGGCAACCTCTCAAATCCATCGGTCTACTGATACACGGCTATCAGCCTATTTCAGGCAATTACCATCTCCAGTCCTACATGCAATAGGAAACTACCAAAGGTTTTTGGGCAGTGATGCAATTTGGCCAGATCTGTACCTTAGGAAAACCCATTTTTTTTTAATTCATGAAGAATGATTTAGAAAAGGGAAGAAACTGGAAGCAGGAGTGCCAACTAAGACCACCCCCCTATCATCTGCCCGCAGGAGCATCTCAAGAATCTCATCATCCATTAGGAACCTCTCAAATATCCAAATATCCATACACAAATGCCCAAAGTTTAGGTAACAAGCAAGAAGGGAAATGTGTGTGGGGTATGGCTATGAGTCATGCAACACTAGTCTTCAAAGGATTCAAAGTGAGTGTCACTCAGAAGGCAGTGGAGAAGTGTTCGGTGGATGTGAATAGCCCATTTAGTAACCTCTAGACAAGCATAACCCTAAGGAGGACTCTAGGACAGCCCAGATACTCTAGACGTCTTTATGATGTCAAGAGAAAGCAAAGAGTTCTGCCAGCACATTGGGCAAAACCCCACTGTAGTGAATTTGTCCAAAGGCATTCTCATTCACTAATTGATATTCACCCAGACACATTATAAAGGACAGACAAATGGCATAAAATGGAGGAGAACAATGGGTGGCAATATGCATCTGTGATCACAGGACTTCCTGGGGTAGAAATTCCCTCTACCAATTGAGAATATCTCCTTATCTCTTAACTCAAAGCCTTAGAATTTACCTAGAAGCAATGACTGGTTAAGTGACATGCCCATAATTACCAGCTTTTATATATTAGAGATGGGACCTCTGCCACGACTTCCTGACCAAGACAAGCCCTCTATCCTCTATACCAGTGATGTCAAATCCAAATAGAAACAGATCCCTGTGAGCTGCATTTGACTTAGAAAACCCAAATTAACATGATCCAGGGTATTGTGTTTTTATTTTGTCAAACATTTCCCAATCACTATTTCAATCTGTGCTCAAGTTCTTTTTGTTGTTGAGGTTTTTAATTTTATCCCCCCCCCCCGCCCCCAGTTACATGTAAAAACAGTTTCCAGCATTTTTCAAAGAAAATTGATTCTTAAATTCTCTTCCTGCCTCCTATCCCCACTCCTGTGAAGAGGATAAGCAATCTCCTATAGATTTTACATGTGCAATCATGTAAAGCATTTCCTCATATTAATCCTTTTGGAGCAAGGAACTCAAATGGAAAAAAAATTAAGGAAGAAAGTGAAAAAAAGTTTGCTTTGATCTGGATTAAGGCAGTGCTGTTTCTCTGGAAGCAGATGGCATTTTTATCATGAGTCCTTTGGAATAGTTTTGGATCATTGTATTGCTGAGAATAACTTACATTTGCTCATTTTACAGTATTCCTATCACTTTGCACAATGTTCTGGTTCTGCTTATTTCACTGTGTTTTAGTTCCAGGTTTTTCTGAGCTCCTTCTGCTTGTCATTTCTTATAGAACAATAGTATTCCATTACAATCATATATTATTAATTTCTCAGTCATTCCCTAATTGAAGGGCACCCCCTACCCCCAAAAAAGAGCTGGTGTAAATATTTTTGTTCATATAGACCCTCCCCCCTCCCCCTTTTTAAAAATCTCTTTGAGATACAAATGGTATTGCTGGGTCAAAGAGTGCATACTCTTTTGTAGTCCTTTGGACTAGGTCCAAATTGCTCTTTGGTAAAAGTGACTCAGTTCACAACCCCCAACAATGCGTTTGTGTCTCAAATTTCCTACATTCCCTCAAGTTTTGTCATTTTCCCTTTCGGTCATAATAACCATTTGAGGGGGCAGCTGGGTAGCTCAGTGGATTGAGAGCCAGGCCTAGAGACAGGAGGTCCTAGGTTCAAATCTGGCCTCAGACACTTCCCAGCTGTGTGACCCTGGGCAAGTCACTTGACCCCCATTGCCTACCCTTACCACTCTTCTACCTATAAGTCAATACACAGAAGTTAAGGGTTTAAAATTAAAAAAAAATTAAAAAAAATAATAATAATAACCATTTGATAAGTACCTTAGAGTTATTTTAATTTGCATTTCTCTAAATAATAGTGATTTAGGGCAATTTTTTTTTCTTGACTAAAGAGAGCTTTCATTATTTTGAGAATTGCCTATTCATATCCATTGACCATTTATTAATTGGGGAATGACTTGTATTCTTATATATTCAACTCATTCCTCTATGTATTTGAGAAATGAGTCCTTTATTAGAGACCTATATAAATTTTTTTGCAATTACAATTACTATGTGTTACTTTCCATCCTATTTACCTCTCTTAGTTTCTAATCTCCCTGAATTTGCCCTCTTCTCTATCAGCCCCCCTCCCCTATTTGCTCATCCTCTTCCCCTCCTATTTTCCTGTAGGGTAAGCTAGCTTCCTATACCTAGTTATTGTGCAAGTTCTTCCCTTGTTGAGCCAATACTGATGAGAGTAAGGTTCACATGCTTCCCCCATCTTCCCTTCCATTCTAAAAGCTCTTTCACACTTTTTTATGTGCCATAATTTGCCCTATTCTATTTTTTCCTTCTCCTTCCTCCTACTTCATTCCTCTTTATCATGCCTTAATTTAATTTTTTATATCATCCCATCATGTTCAACTCACACCCTTGCCCTCTGTCTGTGTATATTCCTTCTAACTGCCCTAATAATGACAAAGTTCTTTGGCATTACAGGAATTATCTATTCTTGTAGGGATGTACACAGTTTAACCTTATTGAAAGTCTTTGGATTTCTCTTTCCTGTTTACCTTTTTTATGATTCTCTTGAGTCTTGTGTTTGAGAATCAGATTTACTATTCAGCTCTTGGTCTTTTCATCAGAAATATGTGAAAATCCTTTATTTCATCAAAAGCCATTCCCCTCCCTCACTTCCCACCCCCCCCCCCGTTTTGTTGGGGAAATAATTCTTGGTTGAAGTCCAAGCTCCTCTGCCCTCTTGAGTTTCATATTCCAGGCCCTCTAATCCTTTAATGTAGAAGCTGCCCATCTTGTGTTATCCTGACTGTGGCTCCATGATATTTGAATTGTTTCTTTTTAGCTGTTTGCAATATTTTCTCCTTGATCTGAGAGTTCTAAAATTTAGCCATACTATTTCTGTGAGTTATCCTTTTGGGATTTCTCTCAGGAGGTGATTGGTGGATTCTTTCAATTGCTATTTTGTCCACTGGTTCTAGAATATCAGGGCAGTTTTCTTTGATAATTTCGTGAAAGGTGATGTCTAATATCTTTTCTTGATCATGGCTTTCCGGTAGTCCAATAATATTTAAATTATCTCTCTTGGATTTATTTTCCAGGTCAGATGTTTTTCTTCACATTTTCTTCTATTTTTGCATTTTTTTTTTACTTTGTTTCTTAATACCTCATGGAGCCCTTAATTTCCACTTGTCCAATTCTAATTTTTAAGACATGATTTTCTTGAGTGAGCTTTTGAATCTCCTTTTCCATCTGGCCAATTCTACTTTGTAGAGTTCTTATCCTCAATGAATTTTTGTATCTCTTTTGCCATAGACCCATTTTTATCTTTTATGGAGTTTTTCTCTTCAATGCATTTTTGTATGTCTTTTCCCATTTGGCCAACTCTGTTTTTTAAGGAGTTCTCTTCATTGGATTTTTGTCCTCCTTTTACCAATTGGCTTTTTAAGGTATTAATTTCCTTCAGTATATTTTGGGCTTTCTTTTACCAAGCTATTGACTCTTTTTTCCATGATTTTTCTGTATCACTCTCATTTCTTTTCCCAATTTTTTTAACCTTTCATATGATTTTAAAAATCCTTTTTTGAGCTTGAGAGCAATTAATATTTTTCTTGGAGGCACTTTGGGATGCAACAACATTGACTTTGTTATCTTCTGCTGAGTTTGAGATTCCCTGTCACTAAAATAACTTTCTATGTAGAGATTATTTTTTTATTCCTATTTTCTTGGCTTTTTTTGTTTGTTTAAAAAAACTGTTCAAGTTGGAGTCTATAGCTGTGTTGAAGGAATCATTGTTCCAAGCTTCTGGTTCCTTGGTAGCTTCTTTCAGAATTGGTTTGGGGGATCTGTTTGCTTATTGTCTCTTATCTGATTCCTGCAACAACCCAGTGAAGAAGGGTTTCTAGCCTCCATTTACTGATAAGGAGTATGAGATATTAGAAGATAACAGGGGTTGATTAGAAAGACAGGCCAGGTCTTAAAAGGAATGCTAAAGCTAAAAATAAACTGAGACTAGTGAGGAAAGCCAAACATTAAAATAGGGTAAGTTGGCTTAGTTTTTAAATCTGGGGCTAGATTTGAACCCAGATTTCTTGTCTCTAGTCCTGGTTCTCAATCCATTGAGTCACCTAACTGTCCTCAGCTACTATTTTTTTTTTAATGTTCTGAGTATTCTGAATTTTTTATGTCCTGGTTCCAGTTGTCTGTAGGTTGGTATGTTTGGGTAATCACTAACCCTTACTTGAGTGGAGGTGGTGGGCTGTTCTGGTGCCGATTACAAGTTTCAGGTTTGCTGAGCCAGCTGGACAAGATAAAGTATTGGGACCACGTCTATGATTTTGGTGATTACATGTTAACGTGATCAGAGAGGGTTATGCTGCAACTTGCAGATTTTGAATGGCTCAGACTTGATCCCCAGACAGTCTGTTCCCTGGATTTTTCCTCTAGTCTGATTCCAGAGGATCAGACCTTTCCCAGAGATCAAATCTGCTTCTCTGTAGGGACTCCAATTTAGGGCTATCTCTTTTTTAATGTGGTACACTAAATGGCTGAGCCATGAGTTTTTCTTGCTTTGATTACTTGTTCTAACAGACTTCAGGAAGGGGGCATATAACACTCTAAAGATGTCTTAAGTTTATATATAACTTTTTAAAGTGCTTTTGCTGTCTTGTCCCTTATCTGATCCCTGCAGCACTCCAGTGAAGAAGGGTTTATCTTCTCCATCTATTGATGAGGAGTATGAGATATTAGAAGATAACTGGAGTTGGTCAGAAAGACAGGCCAGGTCCTAAAAGGAGTGCTAAAACTGAAAATAAAATAAGATCAGTGAGGAAAGCCAAGTATTAAATTGGGGGCAAGTTGGCTTAGTTTTTTAAAAGCCTTTTGGAGAAAGGGGGATCAAAGAAGAGATAGGACCACTGCTCAGAGAGGATAGAATGTCAGTAACTATGAATGGAAGGGCTGCTCAGTTTTTATTTTTATCTTTTCTATGCTACACAGAGAATATTTAGACTGGAAAGGTCAGAACAAAGTGGCCAATAGGGAGTTGATAAAGATAAGGCAGAACCTAGTAGTCCTTGATGAATTCAAATCACCTGGCCCAGGAACTGACTAATGAGATTAGTGAATCATTGTCAATTATCTTTGATTTTATCTTTATTTTATTCCAATAACAAATTTACACATAAATTTCCCAAAGTTATATAAAGATTCCTGTAGTCTCCCTCCCCTCTTCCCACCCCCTTCTTGGAGTCAACAAGCTATTCCACTGGGTTATACATGTATTATCACTCAAAACATTTTTCCATATTATTCATTTTTATAAGAAAATGATCTTATAAAACCAAAACCTCAAATCATATACCCAAGTAAACAAGTGATAAATCTACGTTTTCATTTGTCAGTTATCTTCGAACGGCTGTAAGGGACAGCTGGGTGATTCGGTGGATCGAGAGCTAGGACTAGAGATGAGAGGACCTGGGTTCAAATATGGCCTCAACACGATTTGGATGTAGACTCTTAATGACCACCCTAGAACAATTATCAATAATATGGAAATAGGTCTTGATCGATGACACATGAAGAGACCAGTGGAAATGTGTGTCGACTACTGGGGGGTTAGGTGTGGGGGGGGGGGGAAGAGAGCAGGAAAATGAATCATGTAACCATGGAAAAAATTTTTCTAAAAAATTAAAATTAAAAAAAAATATGGCCTCAGACATTTCCTAGCTGTATAGCCCTGAGCAAGTCATTGTTGCCTAGCTCTTACTATTCTTCTGCCTTGGAATCAATACACAGTATTGATTCTAGGATGGAAGGTGAGGATTTAAGAAAAAGAAAGAAAGGCAGACAGACAGACTGGACATCAAGAGAGATATCAAAAATTTAGAGAATGACAAATATCTTGGTTCTTTCTCCTCCAGCTCCCTCAAAATAGAACAGGGCAGATTTTGCAAGGTATAAGTCACTGAATTGAACTTTGAACTCTGACATTTAAAAATTCTGAGAGACTGGCTTCTGGGTAAGAAAATCCATTTATTGATCAAGCTAGAAATAACCAATAAATGAATGGCCTTTAATCAAAGTCATGGAAGTCCCCTTGTGCAGATCTATAAATACAATTTTGGAAGCTCATTACTCATCCTCTCCCTTGGACATCCCAAGACATATCTGACTGGTGAATAACCAACAAGGAGGTGATCCATGAAAACTATCAACCCTTCCCCATCCTCTGCATGTTAACTGATAGTCACCTATTGGGTCCCCTACCCCAGTGTCTAGGTGGAGAAATTGTGTCCTTCTGTAATGTTTCTCTTTCTTATTTTAAACCCTTACCTTCTTTCTTAATATCAATACTAAATATTGGTTCCAAGGCAAATGAAGTAAGGACTAGGCAATTGGGGGTAAGTGACTTGTCCAGTGTCACTCAGCTAGGAAGTCTCTGAGGCTACATTTGAACCCACATCTTCAGGGCTCCAAGCCTGGTGCTCTATCCACCATACCACTTAGCTGTCCCAGTCTAGCCACCATCTTTAAAATCACCCTTATTTTCCTGTGGGGCACGAGAATCTATTCCTTCTCTGGAAAGCCCAGGTCCATCCTCTGTGGGAAGAACCTTGTACCTATCCCATATCTTTAAAACACTTAAAGATCTTCCTTCTCTTCTCCCTCTGGGTCAGAGTCTTCCAGCTTGCAGTCTTTTGCCAGAAAACTCAAAAGTTCCTAATAGGGATCACCCTCTATTTCCTTTCTCTTTTTTTTCTTAGCACTTTTCCCCCTTGCCATTCCGATAGGGAACACTCCATCCTCCCTGATACTGTTTTTTGCTTCTGTTGCTTTCCAGGAATGCTATTCTAGGATCCCAATTTTAGGGAGGCAGATAAAGGAGGAATTCAGGGTTCTCCTTAGGTCGAACTTAGAAAGCCCAACTTCTGCTCTGCAAAGAACAAGGGTCTGGCAGACTCCTCAGAGTTTTAGGAGCAAAATTTGGATGTGACCACATTTAGGACTATCTCCCCAAGTCCAAGACCTTTTGAAATGATGGAAAACGGTGGCCTTTCATTCAGACTTCTGTGGGAGCCCACCAAAATGTCAACCTAATTTTCTAAGTGGTTGCCTCCCTAACTCCCCCATGTAGTAGTTAATGGCATAGTCCTTTTGTGCCATTGATTACTTCTAGAGCCCTTCATGCAGAAAACTCAGTGACCTATGAATAAAGCTATATGGCTTTCTTTTTCATTAGCTTTTTTTGGGGTGAGGGGAGTGAGAAAATAGGAATACCTATTTGAGGGGTAAGCTAGATCCCTTAGTAGATAGAGAGCCAGGTCTAGGGATGGGAGGTCCTGGTTTCAAAAAAAACAATTTCTTTTAAACCCTTACCTTCCATCTTGGAGTCAATACTGTGTATTGGCTCCAAGGCAGAAGAGTGGTAAGGGTAGGCAATGGGGGTCAAGTGACTTGCCCAGGATCACACAGCTGGGAAGTGTCTGAGGCCAGATTTGAACCTAGGACCTCCTGTCTCTAGGCCTGCCTTTCAATCCACTGAGCCACCCAGCTGCCCCTCTGGGTTCAAATTTGACCTTAAACATAACTATATGATCCTGGACAAGTCACTTAACCCCCAATGCTTCTCCCTTAATGCTTTTTTTTTTTTTGCCTTGGAACCAATACACATTATTGATGTTAAGATGGAAGGTAAAGGTTTTTTAAAAAATAACAAACTTATTTAAGGAGCTAATATTGCTCTCCTTCTCTTATCTTGAGAGGCAGCATAATATCCTGGCTGGGAAGACCTGGGTTCACATATTAAAAACCTAATCTCATTTAATATTAAGAAATATTAATGTTAAGAAATAACTCTGTCTTTCTTTGACTTAAAACCCCTTTCCAGATTTGTCCCTGGAGGTGAGTTAGTGAAGGGTTTTTTTTAGAGGAATGGTTTCAAGGCAAAAAGCAAACCTTAAATCTATTAAGATCCTTTATAATCCAGCCCCTGAAGCAATTGGCTTGTGACCCACTCAAGTGGAGGAAGTGCCCTCTTTTCCAATTGGAAGGAAATGCCTGGTAATGTTATTATGAAAAGACTGAGATATTGATCAAAGGGAGGAGAGCCTTGCAACCCGCTTGAGGGCAGTCGTCAAAGAAGGAATTATTAGTGATTCTTGTTATGTATGTTAATCCAAAATAATTTTTTTAACATGTTACGGCATTTTCCTTGCTCAAGATTCCTACAAATGAGACTCTAAACGATCACCCTAGTGCAAATATCAATAATATGGAAATAGGTCTTGATCAATGACACATGTAAAACCCAGTGGAATTGCGTGTTGGCTATGGGAGGGGGTTGGAGGAGGGAAGGGAAAGAACACGAATCATGGAAGCATGGAAAAATCAATAATCAATAAATCAAATAAATAAAAAAAATCAATAAAAAATTTTAAAAAATAAAAAGATTCCTATAAATGTTACCTCAAATTGTCTTGGATTAGAGAGATGTTTAATGGGATGGGAGGACTATGCCAGTCTGGACATTTCTTTCTAGGCTTGCTACTCTTGGGTTTAGTATTATGTTAAGTTAATTAAGTTGTTTCTAACCAAGGTATCTAGAAGAGAGTATGGTATTAATATTTTTCTTGGATAAGATGCCAATTAGACACTGACTAGCTATGTGACTTTGGGCAAGTCACCTGCTATCTCTGTGCCTCAGTTTCCTCACTTGTATATAAGAGTGAGTATAAAAAAAACCTTTTCATTTTAGCCTTACTACTATAAACAGATAAGAACTTTTTCAATAAATTACTCATAGGATAATACGTATAAAAACCCAGTGGAATCGCTTGTCAACTATGGGAGAAGGAACAGAGACAATATGAATCATGTAACCTTGGAAAACTTTTGTGTAGATTTGTTACTGGAATAAAATAAAGACAAAAGTTTAAAAAAAGAAAAAGAAAAAAGAATAAGAACCCTGAGATTTTTGTATCTTGTAAAAGGGAATTAAAAAAAACAAACATAAGAATAATAAATGTACAAGTACATTGTCGATGCAATGTTGGTGGATCTCTAAGTTGCTGGTGCAACTTTTCTGGATTTTAATTTAGAATTACATGAGAAAAATGAATAAACTTTTCCAATCATTTGGGGGGGGGATTAAATAAATTACTCATGGGCCTTAGTCTAAATGCCAAAGAATTATGAGGAAACTTGGACACACTCCAGGGATCATCAATAAATGATTAAATTATCAATCAACTTGAGAAGAGATTGATTTCCATAACATGGAGTGAGTGAGCTGGAGTTCTTGCTGAATCCTCTGAGAAAGAATCCCCCGAGGGGAGAGGAAAGGCATTAGCTTTGAACTTGGCCAGGTTTCTTTCTCTTCTCCCCATTCTAATCTTTAGCCAGAAGGCCCAGCTTTGAAGGACCCAGAGGATTCTGGACTTTTCCTTCTCATCAGTCTCCTGGCTAATTTCTCCAGGACAGCAGCAGATGACAGATGTCTGCTTTGGGAGCTACAAAGGGACACTAAACCTAAGGGGAACTCCCTGAGTACCTCACAAATGGGAGAAAAAAACTTCTAGTAGTCAAGAGCAATGTTGTTCCTTTGATGTCAGTGTTTTCTAAGCTTGAGTCCACTTTTCTTCTATATATTCTATATATACTGGTGGGAAAGAGTTTCACATATTTTTGGGGGGAGATCTTGTATCAATTGTTCTTAATGGCTAACCTTAGTTAAGTGTACCTTTCTGAAAACTCCTCAAGGCTGATTGATTACATTATTCTTAATGATCTTGGAAAACAATATACAGTATAAAGTTGAGCCAACGGAATTTGAAGAAACCTATAACCCAGATCGAATTGCCTGGCAACACTGGAAGGGGGAGAGAAGGGAAGGGAAGGAGAGAGAAGTTTGATCATATAACTTAGGAAAACATGTATAGAAATTTGTTATCACATGTACTTGGTTAAAAAAATTAAAATAAAAAAAGAATTTGAGAAAACCACTACATTGCCTTTCAGAGGCACCCCTAAAACCCTGATGGGGAGTTGTAGCCAGCCTCAATCTGGGGTCCTGATTCATCAGTGAAAGGGAAGTTGGATCAGCTTCCTCAGAGCTTCCAGGGTGTGCATATAAAGTAACAGTATGGAACTTGATGGCTTCTAAAGTCTTTTCAAGCCCTAGATCTATATCAGGCTCCTGTGATCTCCTCTGGAGAGTAATTCATTCAGCCTTTCCCTCAGAAAAGGCTGAGACACCCACCTTGGGACCTATGTTGCTCCTGGAGGTGACAGAGGACAAAGCAACCAGCCATATTTTTTTCTTCTGGATGTCAGTAAGATAGGGGTTCTCTTTTATTAACCCTGTAACCAGGTTTGTTTGACGGATGTGCCTGAATGGAAATAATACTTTTTTCCCCATTTCCTCTTATGGGGATGTTAGTATCCAGCAATAACAAGGAACTTCCCAACCATGGAGAAAGATGTTTAACTCTGAGGACATTTAGTTGAAAAGACACTACTAAGTTTAATCAACTTATCAGAATTGTGCAAAATACTAGAATAACTGAAGTGTTTTAGAGCAAGCATTGATATTAAGCAATAAGAATTAAATTAAACTTCCTAGGATGAAACATTTCTCTTTTTGATTAAGGACTGTTCCCAAGATAGTCCATTATGGTTAGGAAAGATGGGTAGAAGAGCTGTAAGAGAGTCACTCCATTCGTTTTATTTTATTGTCATCATTAGTTATTTAGTCTTGGTAGAGAGCATACCATAATTGTACTATTCCATTGGATTGTGAGTTCCTTGAGGGTAGGGATTGTGTTTTGCCTTCTTATATATCTCAGTGCTTAATACAGTGCCTGACACATAGTAAGTTATTAATAAATCTTTATTAATTAATAATCGCATTTGGTGCTTTGAAGGGTAGAAGAGAAGATGTAAGTCCTGCTCTTTAATAAGGTTTTGCAAAACCAATTTAGGATGGATCCTACTTAACTCTCAAAGCCCTCGCCACCTCAAGTTCAATGTGAAATGTTTTGGGTGACTAGAGTTATTGAAATATAGTTCAAGTCCCCCTATAGAATATTCTGTACCATGAAACAAATATCAAAGCTTTTAAAAATGAGGACAGAATAGCAAAATTAGTAAGGTTTGATTGCCCGGATGAACAAGAGTAAAATTCTCACAAATTTCCATTGTAGGAATTGCCACTATATAAATTATGGTTCCAGGGTTCCATGTTGCTCTGACCATCATTCCTAGCTCAGTATCCCTTCAAATGATGATGCTTCTCTGCCTTTTATTTTTGGCTTCCCCACCCTAACTCCCCAGCTTCCATTCCGCTTTTCTCTCCCTGTAGCCGCCATTTGCTTTTTCTCTACCAAGGTGCCAATGCCATTTCTTTCTGGGGCTTCTTTCTTAAAGAGAGTGTCGTTTTTCTTTTCTGCAGCTGCTCAGTCAACTCCTTTGGGCTAATCAAAAGCATTTTAGATCTTTGGTAAGTCTGTTCCACAGCCCCACTCATTTGGTACCGGAAAAAGTTCCTTACATGGCTGTCAAAACATTTTCTTTTAAACCATTACCTTTTGTCTTAATATCAATTCTAAGACAGAAGAGCAGCAAGGGCTAGGCAACGGGGTTCAATGACTCGCTCTGAGTCACACAGGTAGGAAGTGTCTGAGGCCAGATGTGAACCCAGGTCCTTCTGACTCAGGCCTGACACTCTATCAACTGTGTTCCCTAGCTGCCCCCCAAAACATTTTTTATTACTACACTTTTACCCCACCAGACCCAATAGATTGGCTCATTCTCCACAATTGTCTTTGGGCAATAAATATTTGGTGGGAAGGGAGTTAAATGGGAAGAGAGGGGACGATCACCTTTTGGGTCAGCTAGAAAAAGTGGTTATTAGCCTGGCCCCAGAAGGCAAACATCAAATGAATGATGGAAGTCATTCCAAGCTCCATGACCCCTTTGAAGTCAGGGAGTGAAGGAGCGATCACCCAGCCACGGTGCAGGTTATGACCTTCTCAGCCACATATCCTCAGAGAGAGTTGCCCAGCTCATTGAGAAGGCATGACTTGCCCGGGGGCACACTGTTGGTGTGTGTGATGGGGGGCTGGCACATGGGCATCTTGCTTGGCTGGTACAATGTCTCCCCACGAAGGTGCTGGATTTGCAGTAGAATCACGATCATGGGCAAGCTAGTAGAAATTAACACTGCAATAAGACTGGGGATGCCCTATAGAAGGGAAGCACCTTAGAGAGGATACTGAGTAAGCACAGGTATTCTGTAAGCTGTTCTGGGGGACTTGAGAGGACCCTCTTTCAACTGGCTGCATGGCTAGAACTGTTGGCCTCTTCCAAAGGGCCTGAGTGAGTCAACGTTAGCCATCTCTTTGCTTCATTCCTATCTGGGGGAACTCAGTGACTCAGGGCATCTGGTAGCTGCCTCATCTTGCCTTGCTTTTTTTGCTTTTCCTCTCTTTTCCTTCTGTCCTGGGAAATCCAGGCCATGAATGCCCTACAGAGCCAGGAGCAATATTTGAGTGTGACCTTTAGGCTTCCAGGCCAGTGGAAGGACTCACTCATTTGGAGTCTCCTTTGCCCTAACCCCAGTCTGAGGTAGGGCTACCCCTTAGGTATTATACTTGTCTATTATCATCGTTTTTGCTCCATCTTTTTTTTTTAAACCCTTACCTTTCATCTTAGAATTAATACTGTTCAAAACATAATCAATATGTAATTGATAATGGTTCCAAGGCAGAACAACAGTAAGGTCTAGGCAATGAGGGTTGTGACTGGTCCAGGATCACACATCTTGAGGCCAGATTTGAATTCAGGAATCTCTCACCTTTGGACCTGGTTCTTAATCTCTTGAGCCACCTAGCTGCCCCCCTTCATCTTTTATCTTTGAGGCTGCTAGGTGACTCAGTAGATAGAACACTGATCCTGGAGTCAAGAAGATCTGAGTTCAAATCAGCCTCAGTCACTTCTTAGTTATATGATCCTGGGCAAATTGCTTAACCTCCATTTGTCTCCATTTCCTCAATGATAAATGAGGATAATAATAACACTTACCTCTCAGGGATATTGTGAGATCAAATAAGATAACATTTATTTATTTGAAAAAAATTTTTTTTCCATTAAAAAATTTCCCCCCTATGTTTACAGGATTCTTGTTGTCTCCCTCTCCTCTTCCCTTCCCCCTCCTAGATTTGACAAGCAATTCCATTGGGTTATACATATATTATGAGATAATATTTACAAAGCATTTAGCACAATGCCTGGCACATAGTGGGCACTATAGAAATACTACCTACTGTTATTATATATCTCTTTTTAAAAGCTACTTGATATTAAATGGTTGGAGGAAATTGGGATTTTATTAGAAGTCCCTAACAAGGATGGGGGACGAAGTGCAGCCAGTGGCATCTTGAATGGATGGAAGTAGAGAAGAGCAAATGCCAACTTCTCAGGGTCCCGTCCTCCTCCCCCCCCCCCACCTCGCAGCCCTTGGCAGTCCCTAGAGGAGAAATCAGGGATGGAATTGGAACCCAGGCATTCCCAGCTCCTATCCACGTTGTCCCTTAAATTCTTTTCCCTTGAAGCTGATCCGGACTCCAAAGATGGCCAGTTGGCTTTACCTAAAGCTCATCTGAAACTCATGTAAAACTCTAGGAAGTAGGACTTATGGGAGCGATTATCCCATTTTCCAGATGAGGAGACAAGCTTAGAAATGAAGTGACTCACCCCCAAGTCACACAACTAAGCAGAGGAGGGGGTTCCTTCACACAGAGCCCTTGGGATGCCCAGCGCCGGCAGCAAGCATTCTTTCCAGACCCCATGCAGCATCACGGAAGGCTGAAGGCTCTCTGAAAGAGACCCTTCCATTGGTCCCCACAGCTGTTGGGAAGGAGGCAGGAGCGCAGCAGCCGGCCAGATGCTGGTCCCCTGGGCATGTGCTGAGGCAAGGCAGACATGACTCCTTCCTTCCTCCGACACCTCATCCCCAGTCTAGCCGGGCAAACCTGCTCGGTTGGCTCACCTGCCTGGCGTCAGCGGGCGTGGCTGCGAGGAATGTAGCCCCAGGCTTGGGGAATCCGACTTTAGCTGGGTCTGGAGAGGGAGCCCTGGAGCGGCGGATTCCTCTCTCTTCCCACTTACATCCTGGGGAAATAACTAGATCCAGTGCCAGAAGGGACCTCCGCGAACCATCAATCAAAAGCCAATAAACATCTATTAAGTTCCTACCTCGTCCCAGGCACTACGCTGAATGCTGGGGATACCGATGAGAAAAAAAATCATTTTGGATTTGGGGAAACTGAGTCCCAGGGGGTTTAAGTGACTTCCCCAGGGTCACCCAGCTGCTAGGAAGTATCCGAGGTCAGATTTGATCCTCCTACCTCCAGATCCGGTACTCTATCCACTGTGCCACCTAGTTCTTTCAGTTTAAGTTTTACTAGCTTTAATATTTCATTATATATTATATATGTAAATAAAATAGAATAATAATAGCTTAAACTATACCAAGACTTTTGGGAATCTCCGACATCTGCATGTAAAGATGGTCTTCATAAATACAAAGCAATTAGAGACCAACTTTCAAAATAATTAAATACAAGGTCGTTTGGGAGGAAGGACACTAGAGATTGGGAAGAGAACCAGGAAAGAGCTTCACGCTTAAGATGGTGTTTGAATTTGACTTAAAGGAAAGACGAGGCATAGAGGGAGTGCTTTCCAATCATGTGGAACGACGCATTCAAAGACTCACGGGTGGGACATGGAGCCAGTTTCCCTGGATTGTTGAGGGTGGGGAAAAGTGTAATAAATATCCACTGAGGCTGAACAAAAAGAGGTTGGGGCCAGGTTGTGGAGAGCTTGCAAAGCTGAAGGAGAAATCAATCTAGTGGCGTGCCATGCCGGAGATGAGAACTGGGTAAATATTCACGGAGGACCATGCTAATAGCTTATGTGACACTCGTGTTTCCCATGATTCAGTGTGCTCCGCATTCAAGAAGAGAAGGCATTTATCATCTTATATTTAGTCTTTCTATTTTGTAGAGGAAGAAACAGAAGCCTGGAGAGGTTAAATAATCTGGCCAGTCACCCAGCTAGGGAATGTCAGAGCTGGACCCAAGTTTCCCGACTCCCAGATCAGGATTCTTTCCAATGCTCTGGCCATTAGACTGCTTCCTTGGGATTTTCATGGCATTTGGATTTGGGAACATTATGGCAAACATGGCAAATCTCATTATAGCATTACAGACTCTTGGAAATCAGATACCATGCAGGTCAAATCATGTTCTATCCAAACCATCCTAGCTAAATATAAAAAAAAAAAAATCACAAAAACAAAGTCTAGTATGAGACGACATAAGATTAAAAAAATATCAATCTAGAAGGAAGCTTAGAAATCATTTATTTATAGGACATCTTGTTCTCACAATGTGAGATCATAGGATGAGAATTGAAAGGGACCTTAAAGTCCAATACCCTCATTTTACAGATGAGGAAACTGAAACCCCAGGAGACTAAGTGATTTCCCTATGATCATGCAAATATTGTATCAGAGTAGAGATCTGAACCCAGATCCCCAACTCCAGGGGCAGTGTACCCCATACCATACTATATCACACTGCTTCTAATCCTAATTTAATTTTTACAGATGAGGAAACTAAGTTCCACATGAATTAGGATTTTAAAAGTTCACATATTTGACAATGGAGGCAGGACCAGAATCTGGCCCTTCTAATTGCAATAAGTTCACTGTTTTTCTGTGGGAGGAGAAACACAGAGGAAAAACAACTGCTTGAACACATGGGCTGATGGGGATATTATTGGGGATGTAGACACTAAACGATAATTCTAGTTCAACTATCAAAAATATGGAATTAGGTCTTGATCAATGATACATGTAAAACCCAGTGGAATTGCCCGTTGGCTAAGGAGGGTTAGGGGGGTTTGGAGAGAGGGAAAGAACATGAAATATGTAACTATGGGAAAATATTCAAAATAAAAATAAAAATATAATAAAAAAATAAGTTCACGCTTCTTTCCTCAGTGGAGTTTTACAACACATCTGATTAAGGCATCTCTTCTATGAATAGAGAAAAATCTTTTAAATTTCCCTCTTTAGGAGACACCCCACAGTTTGCTCAGTTATGTTTAAGGCAACACGTATATCACAGAAGAAGAGGACCTTTGCTAGAGGGAAATGTAATGATAAGAGATTACTGTGAGAAAGATGAATAGTCATTTTCGTTCTGTCTTTTTAAAAAATGTTTTGATTTCATAACAAATTTCCACATGTTTTCCAAAGTTTTATATCCAAATTGTTTCCCTCCCTTCTTCCTTTCCCCCTCCCATAGCTGGCAAGCAATTTAAGCTGAGTTATATTTATATTATCATGCAAAATGTGTTTCCATAGTATTAATTTTTGTAAGTAAATAATCTTATAAAACCAAAACCTCAAAATATAAACCCAAGTAAACAAGTGATAGATCATATGCTTCCATCTGCATTCTTACTCCTACAGTTCTTTCTCTGGAGGTGGATAACATTCTTTTTCATAAGTCCCTCAGAATTGTCTGGATCATTGTATTGCTGTTAGTAGCAAAGTCTATCACATTTGATCGTTCCACAATATTGCAGTTACTATGTACAATGTTCTTCTGGTTCTGCTGATTTCACTCTGCATCAGTTCACATGGATCTTTCTAGCTCTTTCTGAAATCATCATGTTCATCATTATTAAGACACAATGGTATCCCATCACTGCTCCACAATTTGTTCAACCATTCCCAAATTGAGGGACATCCCTTTAGCTTCTAATTCTTTACCACCACAAAGAGAGCAGCTATAAATATTTTTGTTCAAGCAGGTCCTTTCCCATTTAAAAAATCTCTTTGGGATATAGATCTAGTAGTGGTATTACTGGGTCTAAGGGTAGGCATTCTCTTATAGCCCTTTGGGCATAGTTCCAAATTGTCTTCCAGAATGGTTGGATCAATTCACAACACCAGCAATGCATTAATGTCTCAATTTTGCCACATCCCCTTCAACATTAATCATTTTCCTTTACTGTCATATTGACCAATCTGATAGTTGTGGGTTGCTACCTCAGAGTTGTTTTAATTTGCATTACTTTAATTAAGAGGAATTTAGAACATTTTTATAGCTTTGATTTCTTCATCCGAGAACAGCCTGTTTAACTGTTGTCTTTTCTAAAGAGAACGATTTTTGGTCAGGAGAGAAAAGAACCAAACTGGTGAAAAAGGAGTAAAGGAGAAGGTTAGCTGTGTGACCCTGGGCAAATCCAATTACCTAAGACCTCACTGCTCTTCTGCCTTGGAACCAATACACCATATTGATTCTAAGATAAGGTAAAGTTTAAAAAAAAAGAAGGATTAAAGGAGAGGGACACCTAGGTGCCTCAGGGGAAAATGAGTCAGTCCTGGAGACTGGAGGTTCCTTGGCTCAAATATGGCCTCAGATACTTCCTAGTTGTGTGATCTTGGGCAAGTCACTCGCTTAATTCCCACTGCTTAGTCCTTACCACTCTTCTGTCTTAGAAATAATACACAATATTGATTCTAAGATGGGAGGCAAAGGACAGACTATAAGAACATTTAGTTCCCTTGTGGGACAGAAAACTCTGATGAATTGGATTATGGGGTACAGAAAAGCTGGCAGATATGATTGCTGACTCACCATGAATGATTTTTGGAGAAAGGTAGAGGTTTCAGGGAGTGAAGAAGGGCAAATATCTTAATTTTCAAAATAGGGAAAAAGGTGGAGTCTTTAAAGTTTAGGCCAGTGAACTAGATTTCTGTTCTTTGTGAAATTATAATTAAAAAGATGGTTTGTGAGTGGTCAGTCAATGAACATTCAAGTGTCCTCTCTGTGTTAGGCATACATATTTTGGGCACATAACATGCAAACAACTGCAGAAAAACAAATATATATGGGAAAAATTGGAGATAATCAATAGAGCAATGGTCCTACCTGAAGGGGATTGGAAAAGACCCCTGGCAGAAGGTGGGATTTTAAGTGGAATCTGAAGGAAGCCTGGGAAGACAGGAGATGGAGATGAGGAAAGAAAGAAGCTTTGGGGAACAGTCAGTGAAAATACCCAGAATTGGGAGATGGAGGGTTTCATGTTTCAAGGAGGTCAGTGTCACCTGGATTGCAGAATACATGGAGGGAAATAGTGTATAGATAATAAAATAGGAAATAGGGTATAGAGGATAATAAAATAGGAAATAGTTTATAAAGGATAATAAAATAGGAAATAGTGTATAGAGGATAATAAAATAGAAAATAGTGTATAGAGGATAATAAAGTAGAGGAAAGGTGTAAGAAGGCTGGAAAGGTAGGGGAGAGCCAGTTTATGAAGGGCTTTGAATACCAAATGGAGGATTTTATATTTGATCCTGGAGCTATTTAGAAAGGGAAGCAATGATCATGAAATGTGAGCATGACTTCATCAAGAATATAGTCAATCAACACATAGCCAAAGAAACTCTGGAGTGTCTTAAAAGAGAGCTATTTAAAAGGAGATTTTTTTTCCGCCCCCAATCATAGGAATGAAGCCTTAATTAGATATGTTGTAGAACTCCAGGCATGACCTATTTCCTTTTTAAGCAGGGACGTGCTGTAGACGTGGCACACCTAGGATTCACCAAAACATTTTCTAGAATCTCATGAAATCCTCTAGGACGAGAGACATGGGTTAAATAATTGATAGTAAAGTTAGATAGATGCAGAAGTGCTTGGTTGGCTGGATCCAAAGAGTCTTCATTGATGATTTGATGCCACTTTGGAAGGAAGATTCTAATAGAGCATTCCTTCTTGGGACCTGTGCGCTCCTCAGCCTTTTTATTAGCGACTTGGATGAATACATAGAAAAAGATCCTTGTAGATGGAATTGGGGAGGATAAGTAATGTTGAATGACAGAGTGAGGTTTAGGAAAAAAAAAATGTCTAGAATGAGAGGCCAGCCTAGATGAAATTTAAATATAAACTTTGACTCAGGTTTAAAAAAAAATCAGATTTTTAAGTCTAAGATAGCACAGCTAGACAAAAGTCCCTGTGGAAAAAGATATGGGGCTTTGGTGTACTGTCATCGCAATAGGAGTCAACAGTGGGGATACAGCAGCCAAAATATCTGATGCTATCTTGGGTGCATTAATAAAAGCTTTGTGCCTGAAAAAGGGGAGGCTAGACACACTGTACTCTGCCCTGAGCAGATCACACAGAGAACGCTATTTTCAGTTCTGTACAACACATTTTTAAAAAGTCTCTGACAAACTGGGATGTATCCAGAAAAGGGTGATTATGATAGGGAGAGGACTGGGTATCATGTGAGGATAAAGTTAATAATAGCTCGTGTTTAAATAGCGGTCTGAGGCTTGCAGAATGGTTTACATGGGTTATTCTATTTGATTCTCTGCAACAACCCTAGCTGGTGTTTTTATCATTTATTTTGTGGATATGGAAACCAAGAAATCAAGGGGCTTGCCCAAGGTCACAGAGCTTATCAGCATCTGAGGTGGGACTTATTTAGCCTGGAGAAGAGAAGACTCGGTGGAGACATGATTTTGTTGTTGGGTCATGCCCGACTCTTTTTGACCCCATTTGGGGTTTTCTTGGCAGAGGGACTGGAGTGGTTTGCATTTCTTTCTCCAGCTGATTTTTGCAGATGAAGAACGGAGGCAATCAGAGTTCAATGACTTGCGTAGGGTCACGTAATAAGTATCGCAGGCTGGATTTGAACTCACGAGGATGAATTTTCTTGATTCTGAGCCCTGTGCCTCCCCATCCTCACCCTGCTTCAGATAGGATGGCAATCTTTAATTAAATGAAGCTTCTTTGTGGCCCCGGAGGATAGAACCAGAAGAAATGGGTGCTTATTGCAGAAAGAAATATTTAGATTTTGTAGAGAGAAACATTCCATTACGGTTTTCGTTATCCCAAAAGAAAATGGGTCACCTCAGTAGCAAATTATCCCCTTTCATAAGAGGGCTACTTGTCATGTCCTTTATGATCACTTGTTTGGGGTTCTCTCAAAGAGATTCCGGGACAGGTATGAGTTCAAGTCAGACACCTTCTGAAATCTCTTCCAACTCTGAGGTTCCATGAAGAATTCGAAAACATATGTTTTATGATATAATGATAATATAATATGCAACACTAATAATAATGTAATATATGATAATATAATGTAGTAATAATAGTAAAATAGTAATATAGTAATAGTATGTTATAAATATAGTATTATAAATAAATTATATTTATATATATTTATATACTTATAAATAT